>NC_133661.1:38425630-38725630 GCF_037893015.1 Macrotis lagotis | reverse complement strand
TATTCTCATTACCTGAAGATGTTGGGGAAGAGAAGTATCTTTGGAGAGTTATCTCGTACTAGAATTAGGAGTTTCCTTTTTATTTCCTTTTTCTTAAAGTATGAGAAAATATCTTTGGCATTTGATACTTAACCAAGGAACAAAAAAGAGAACTTTGTGATCTGACATTGAGTAATGGGAGTCATTTATAGTTACTGGCATGAAAAGCTACTGTCTGTGAATGGAGGAGATTAGGATGATCACTATGACAGTGCTATCTCCTGAAAAACTAAGAAGCCAACCTCATCAACCTCATCAACTGCCTGCACTATCTTCACTCTTTCTAATCACCTATATCTCCCTTTTTACTTACTACCTTCCAACTCCTTCCAAATATTCCTGTCTTCTCCAACCCCCAACTCTTATTTCATCCATTTCTCTCCTCTTTATATTTCTCCTCCTTTTGTTTGTTAAATTCAAGAAAACTGCCTCTATTTCTTTCCCCTCTCATTTTCTTCTTAATACTATGCAGTCTACTTATGGCATTAGCATTAAGCTGAAATTGTTTTCTCCAAAGTTACCAATGATCTTTTCTATTGCTAAATTCAAGGTTTTATTTTCTTAATACTCATCCATCTTGTCCTCCCTGTAGTATCTGATGTTATTCATTAAGCTCTTCTTGACATATTTTTCTCTTTAAGAACTCTCTCCTGGCATTCCTATTTATCTGTCTGGTACTTGGCAGTCCTGTCGCCTGGATCTTCAGACAAGTCATGCCTGGTAGCTACAGGTATCCTCCTGTACTGGGTTTTCTTCTTTTCTCCTTGTACACTATCTCCCTTGATGAATTCATCAGTTCCCATGGATTCAAATATTGTCTCAGATCTATTTCCAACTTCTCTGCTGATCTCTGGTCACACATCTCCTATTATCTATTGAACATCTCCCGACGTCTTGTAGGCATCTTAAACTCAGACCCTCAAAAGCTAAACAAGCTAGTCCCTACTTTCACATCTTTTATAACATTGACCTCTTTTTCCCTTTGGCATTGATGCATGAACTTTTTTAGTAGTCTCTTGGTTGGTCTCCCTGACTAATCCACTATAGTTCAACTTTCATTTAACTACCAAAATTATCCTCCTAATGTGGCTATTTGACCATGTCATATCCCTGCCAAATAAACTCTCAATAACTCCCAATTATCTCTCAGATTGAATACAAACTCCTTTGTTTTGTTTTTAAAGTCGCTTATAACTTTTCTTACTACTTTTCCAGCATTCTTTTTCTTTAGTCTTCCCCACATAATCTGTAACCCACTTTGACTAACCTTTTTCTTGTTTCTTTTACGTGATACTTTATTTTCCAACTTCATATATTTTCACCAATTTTCCCCTATGCCTTTCATTTCTTCCTCTTTAATTTTTTACCTCTTGCGTTCTTACTTCCTTCAATTCTTTGCTAACATCCAATATCTTCAAGAAGTCTCTCCTGATTTCCCAAATACTAAACCCTTCCTTACTAGATTATCTCCAATTTACTCTGTATGAGCCTTGTAGGTATATTTTGTTTGCATTAAACTGTGAACTCTTTGAAAGCAAGGCTGAATTTGCCTTTTCTTTGTACTTTCAGAAGTCAATAAAATGTCTCCCTTTAGTTAAGTGCCTAAATAAATTTTTGTTAACTGACCATGACATTGTTTTTATTGTATAAATTGTTCCTTGGTTCTCTTCAATTCACTTTGCATTACTTTTGAGTTGTTGTCTGATTTCTCTGAAGCTTTCTATTTCATAATTATTTATGGCAAAATAATATTCTGTTCTGTTTATATACAATAGTTTATTTAACCATCCCACAATACTTAGACACCCCTTTAGTTTGGGTACTAAGTAAAAGAAGTCCTCTAAAGAAAGTTGTTCTAATGGATATTTTCCCTCTTTCTTTGAGTTCTTATTATATATGCCTAACATGACGTTGCTGGGTCAAATGATACATAAAAAGTTTGATGTCCTTCAGAGCATAGGTTCAAATTGCTTTCCAGAATGGTGTAACAAATTCATAACTCCATCAATTCAGAATCAGTTTCCCCAATCTTCCTCTAATAGTTGTCATTTGTGTTGATCATTTTGCTAATCTCCAAGAAGTAAGGTAGAACATAGAGTTCCTTTAATTTGCATTTCCTATTAGCTTTGGGAATTTTTGATGTGATTTCTAATAGGTTGGATTTCCTCTTTTGAAAATTGCCTGATTGGGGCAGCTAGGTGGCCTAGTGGATAAAGTACCGGCACTGGAGTCAGGAGTACCTGGGTTCAAATCCGGTCTCAAGACACTTAATAATTACATAGCTGTGTGGCCTTGGGCAAGCCACTTAACCCCATTTGCCTTGCAAAAAAAACTAAAAAAAGAAAGAAAGAAAGAAAATTGCCTTTTCATATTTCACATATTGAAGAATGGCTCATATCCTTAAAAATTAACTTAATTCCTCTAGATCTTTCATATGATTTTGTCAGAACAACTTATTGCAAAGAAGTTTACCCCCATTTAAGTCTTTCCCTTTTTAATTAAATTGATTTCTTTTTGTTTCTACAAAGAAATTGTAAATTGGTAGAATTAAAATGTGTATTTTGGGGGCAGCTAGGTGGTGCAGTGGATAAAGCACTGGCCCTGGAGTCAGGAGTACCTGAGTTCAAATTTGGTCTCAGACACTTAATGATTACCTAGCTGTGTGGCCTTGGGCAAGCCACTTAACCCCATTGCCTTGAAAAATCTAAAAAATAAATAAATAAAAAATAAAATGTGCATTTTATTTTCTGCAATCTCTATCTCTTGCTTTGCCATTAACAAAATAGTGGGAAATATGAGTGATTAGCAGTATTATTTTATACTTCAAAATCTTGCTTCAAGGACTATGCCCCTAAATAAAAACAGTTTGGTTATAGGTTAAAAGAAAGTAGAGATTTTAACCAGTGGAACAAATTAGTTACACAGAATATAAAAACAAATGATCACAATGGCATAGCATTTGATAAAATCAAAGCTCCAGTTATTAAGTAAAGGTCATGCTCTCTATTGGGAAACCTGGAAAAACAGTCTGGCAGAAGGTAAAGAGAAGCCAGCATCTTATAGTACAAACCAAGATAAACATGAAATATATATGTATGTGTGTGTGTGTATATATATATATATATATATATATATATAACTTAGACATAGAAAGTGAAATCATAAGCATAATAGGAAGATCAAAGAGTCTATGAGTATAGATCTCAGTATCCCCAACTAATTCTTCCCACTTGGGTCATGAAAAGATTCAGAGTTTGTTTCTTTGTTTGTTTTCCTTTTGTATCCATTCTTTTTTACTATTAGATGAAAGGTGAGAATGGTGAATTAATAAAGGTTCAAGAACAAGAGTCCACACTAGAGTGTGCTCCCATCTCAGACACAACAAAGCCCAATGGAGTTCCATCAGGAAATGAACTTGATTTAGCAAAATTTTTGAAGCACCTACTCTCACACGCCACAAAAATATAGCAGGGGAGAGGAGAAAAATGATCCTGATTGGGTAATGTCTTTCATAATTTTTGTTTTTAATCTATCTTCTCAATAAATACATCTTTTCAAAGATAATTGAGACAGTGAGATTATTCATTGCATAGAATTTCAGGACTAAAGTCAGGAGGAGCTGAATTCCAATCTTATGTGAGGTCAGTTGAGGTCAGTTACTTAACCCTCTTTGCTTCAATTTTCTTTTCTTTTTTTTAAGGTTTTTTTTTTTTGCAAGGCAGTGGGGTTAAGTGGCTTGCCCAAGGCCACACAGCTAGGTAATCAGTGTCTGAGGCTGGATTTGAACTCAGGGACTCCGGACTCCTGACTCCAGGGCCAGTGGTGCTCTATCCACTGCGCCACCTAGCCACCCCTTCAATTTTCTTAAGTATAAAATGATAACAATACCTACCAGGATTGCTTTGAAAATCAAATAAGATAAGATTTGTAAAGAATTTAGCATATTGACTTATTCATAGGGGGTACCATATACCATATAACTATTGATTTATATTTGTATTTGCTTTTTCGAGGTTTGTTTGTTTTTTATATTTTTATAATTCTGAAAACTATTACACATAAATATACATATGTAAACATATATGATTAAATAATTGTGTACTTGCATACAATAAAAAATTGTTAGAATGTTAGCTTATCTCTGTAGACTCAATGGAAGAATGTTCTGGATAATTTCAGTAGGCAAGATAGTAGGGATGATATGTACCTCAATCTGTTCATACAAAATTAAAAAATAGAACTAAATTCTTCTATAAGGTAGTTACAATTTTCAACTCATATAGCTTGGAGATTATGCATATTGAGTATAATAAATTCCATTAAATATTGTTGCTAAATTTTTAATGGTGAAAATTCAGTTTTTTTCTTCATTTAGGTATCTTTTTTGATTCCTTAAGCATACACGGGGTCTAAAATAACATTTTGGGACTTAACTTTAGCTAGTTTATCTATTGGTCAGAATACTAGGTTCTGTCTTCCTAGACATTCAGTAGGTTCAAACTTTTTGGAATTCTCAATGACATGCTTTATGGCATCTATAATTTCCTTGAATAATATGCATTGATAAATAAATCCAGGCTCCTTAAGGATGGCATTTCTAAAATCCTGGAAGAAATGGTCAGGATTTGAATTACTAGTATAAAATAAAAATCCATGGCAGTTACCATTTCCATAATTCTTTGTCAATTGCGGTTGATTGATAATGTCAAAGAAAAAATAAGATGCTGTGTTCTATGCTTTGTCAAAAAAATTTCAGAAGCAATTTATAATATTTTTGTAATATGCTTAGGCAGAGTAAAATCCGAATTGAAAGATTTTCTTGATGTTTTTGGAAATCTTTGATATATAAGATATTTTTTGGAGTTATCTTTGGCAATATCCCTGAACAAAATAATTCCCAATAAGATTAAACATAGATACACAGCTTATAGCTAAGGTATAAGTTCAGTTCACAGTGTCCATTCAACAAGCAGAACAATCGACATATACGCATACATGTGTGAATACACACATACATGTATGTATATGTGAACATATAAAATATATTCAGTGTATTTGTATTTTTAGATGAATGCACACACTACATGTATATGTGCGTATAAATATGCATCTACATGTATATACTTACACCACACATGAAAACACATATTATAATATGCATATGTATGTGTACATGCATGTAAGTTCTTTATTGATTCCATAGTGATTTTGTTTGGATAATTTCTTTTTTTTTCTTTTTTAATTTTTTCTTTTTTTTTTTTTTTGCAAGGCAATGGGGTTAAGTGGCTTGCCCAAGGCCACACAGCTAGGTAATTATTAAGTGTCTGAGGCCAGATTAGAACTCAGGTACTCCTGACTTCAGGGCTGATGGTCTATCTGCTGTGCCACCTAGCCGCCCCTGGATACTTTCTAAAAGTATTATTGTCAATTTCATTATAGCTAGAGTCAAACACTACCAATATTTATAATAACAATAATATTTTCTAGTTATAAGTATATGGACGCATCCCAGGTTTTGGATCAATGAAATATTGTGTGTGACTCTGCTGATGGGTTAACATATATTTGACACACCCTTTACATCAATGACTGAATTACAAAAATAGTAAAACTTTTTTTTGTCCTCCACCTCATCTTCCTCCTCTTCCTTTTCCTCCTCCTCCTCATTATAATTATTAATCATTGTTAGGTATCAATATGTCTTGATTCCTCCTCCTAAAGCTAATCATGAGTTTCCTTTTATAGAAGAGTTCCCTGGTCCCAGTTTCTCTGCATTTTTATACAGTGAAGGCTCCCTTTGGAGGAACTGATAGCAATCTAAATATAATCTATTGTTATCTTTTCTCTGCTAGGATGGAGACAGTGAGAATTAGCTAATAAAACCAATGAAGTAATCTAAAGGCAAATGACAATTTAAGCAAGTGTTCTTTCTGTCCCAACCAAGAGGAGAATAATTTGACAGTTCACTTGGCCAACCATTCTTGTGGTACATTGCTCATTATGAAGAATACTCCCTGGGGAAGCCTGTGGGGGACAAGAAGAGTCATTGTGTCTCAGGCTTGTGTCCAAATAGAGAAGTCCATCTCAGAAAATGGCCTGCTTGATTTTTCAGAAAGCTACATCACACTGTGTGGCAAATTCTCCATTCAATGGCTCCCTCCAGTGTTGCAGTCATCTTTCACTGCTTAATTATGAATCATTAATGAAATGTTCCTCTCCTTCATAACTAAACAAGGCATAGAGGGCATTTGAAATAGACAATTTCGATTATATAAAAATTAAATGCTTTTGCAGGAACAAAATCAATGTAGCAAACTTAAGGGGAGAAACTGTCATTTGGGGGAAATATTCACATCAAATATCTTGGATAAATGTCCAAAATAAAAAAAAAGATATATGGAGAATAGTAGTCAGTATAAAGAGCTAAGAGTCAACCCCCAGAAAACATATATTCAGAACAACTTTCAGTACAAAGATAAATGATCAATAACCATATAAAAATGTCCCCAAATCATTAAAAGCAATAGAAATGGATATTAACTCAGAACCTTTAGCTTATATAAAATAATGAAAGTTGGAAGACACAATTATTAATACAATGTAGATACAGTGGTCTTCCACTATTTTGGAGAAAATATAGAGTTATGCTATTAAAGTGACTAAGCTGTTCATACCCTCTTTTTTCCAAAAAACATTCTTGGACTAAGGAGAATACCAAAAAGACCTAAATACATAAAAATATTTATAATTATTCAATCAGTAAGAATTTGTTAAGCTCAGACTATGCAATAAGCAAGCCCTGTTCCTTATCAGGGATCCATAAACAAGTCTGAAATAGTCTCTGCTCTTACAGAGTTTACATAATAATATGATATCTATATCTGTATGTATATGTAGATACATGTTTGTGTGTAAGTTTATACATATTTATATAGTTATATACAAAGTTAATATGGTAGATGAGGATATAGAGAAGAGGTGCTAGTGTCTAGATTGATCAAAAAGTTCTTAAGAAGAAAATTGGACTTGCTCTTAAACTTCAGGAAGACAAGTATTCAGGTATTTAAAGGTCAGTAGGAAGAATATTCTTTGTGTGGCACAGCATCAGAGCAAAATTATAACAGTGAGCAAAGAAGTGCTGCGTATGAGGAAGGACAGGAATAGCAGTATGATGGGGCCATGGAAAGGATTGATGGGAGCAGTGTGTATCATAAATGCAAGATCACCAAGAGCTAAATGCTAAAAATGGTTGTTTCTATATGATTGCAAATGTAAAAGTGAGCCACTAGAGCTTATTTAGTTGTGTGTGTATGTGGAGGCAGAGCAAAGTGATATTCTCAGACCTGTATTTAAGAAAAATCATTTGGGCAACCATGTAAAAGATAGGGAGGAATGGGGAGAAATTGAGGCAGGCAGAATACTTTAGGAGGCTGTATAACTGTCTAGACTAGAGGTGTCAATATGAGTAGAGAGAAGGGGGATATACCTGGAAAAAAATGTAAACATGGAAATAAAATATAGTATTTGATTGGATATGTGGGATGAGTTTAAGTGTTGAGTGAAATCATTGGAATTTAGATAGTTACTTATACAATGTAGAATGGCATAGAAATCTCACTTATAAGCTCTTAAAACTAAAAAAAATGTTCTAAGGTTTTTGGGATAACCTGAAATAAAAAAAGAAAACAGTAAAGTGAAGGCAAGAACAAATGACAAGATATATATCTAATTTTTATGTAGGAAAATGTAGGAAGAGAAAGAGTCATTGTCAAAAATTATTAGCACTTATTTTGCTATACTTTCTTAGAAGAGATGGTTCTTGGAGATACCATTTAAAGACTGATAGTGACTTTATTTAAGGTGTCAATAATATTTTATTTGTAAAGACATGTTCTCTCTCTCTCTCTCTCATTTAAAATACAGCCTTTGGCCACTTAATGGTCATGTTTGCTGCCCCAATAGCAAAAGAAGCTGGGATTTATAGAACCTTGCAAGAAACAAAGCAAAAGGAGACAGATTTTGAATTGGGTGTCAAGTAATTTTCAAATGCCTCATTTTGAACCAATAGCTCAGTTTGAACAGATGCAAGATGCAGAGATTGGTGAAGAAGGATGGAAGGAGAGACAACTCAGATGAATCAGGGGCAATTCTGCTAAGCTATGTTTCCTCAAAAGATACATTCTGCAAAATCACTGTGTAATTTTAATATTTAGGGACTGTCAGCAAGGCCATGAAAAATGATGATCTTTGACTCAATAAACAGATTAAAAATGACACAAATTGGGGCAGCTAGTTAGTACAGTGGATAGAATGCTGGTCCTGAAGTCAGGAGAACCTGAATTCAAATATAGCCTCAGACACTTAATAATTACATAGCTTGACTTTGGGCAAGTCACTTAACCCCATTGCTTTGCTCCCCCAAAATGAAAAAATTAATGAAACAAGCTGGCCAATGATGTGGCAGAGTAAGTATAAAATAGTCAGTCAGGAAATGGTTTCTGGGCCCCTTTCATGGGCCAGGTATATTTAGTGCTGGGGATAAGAAAAGAAGTCCAAGACAATTCTTGCTTTCAAGGAACTTAAAATCCAATGGGAACAAGCAAATGTGAACAAACATTTACAAAGCAAACTATATACAGGATACATAGGAAATAATTTTGTTTTTAGATTTTTCAAGGCAGTTGGGTTAAGTGGCTTGCCCAAGGCCACACGGCTAGGTAATTATTAAATGTCTGAGGCCGGATTTGAACTCAGGTACTCCTGACTCCAGGGCCGGTGCTCTATCTACTGTACCACCTAGCCTCCCCCAATAGGAAATGATTATTAAAGATGGTATTAGAATTTGACAGAATTAGAGAAAGTTTCAAGCACAAGACATGATTTCAATTTAGGTATATCCACTAGAATGTTACATCTAGAGCTGGAAGGAAAAGCAAAGAAAATCTATTCCAATTTTTCAATTTATAGAAGAGACTCAGAGTCAGGTTAGGAATGCTCAGTGACTTGCTCTGGACCATATAAGTACTATAAGATTTAAGACAAGGATGTGAACTCCAAAATCAATTCTCTTTCCATTTTCTGCAAATATCTTAGTATTTAATAAAAATTAACTATATTGCTATCTATTTTGCTCAGTATTGGCATGTACATTGAGTGAATGAGATTTTTCTTATCAGATAGGTACATTTGTCAAGCTGCCAGAGCATTTATTCATTCAAAAGAATAGATCAATAGCTAGATAGCTGGTTAGGAAGATAGATATGTGAAAGGACAGTGACTTGGTATGGAGAGGATTCTATCCCTTACTTAACCTTCAAGTCTTAAGTCTTCTACAACCTCACTCTTTCTTTGCTGTATAAGATACAGATTGCATCTTATACATATGTAAGATACATATTGTTATGTGTATAAGATACACATAGTCATTGATGACTTCACTTATTGATATCTATAGACTATACTTACTGATCTGTACATTATTCATAAGGTTACTGTCCTTCCTTCTTGAGGAGGATCAAGACTTCACTATGTTAGTCAAATTATGGTATGTCTGACTGATTGATCAGACCAATGGAATGCTCTACCACACAAAGAGGCTAGGTGAACATTTGGAGTTGTTGGTCTAAATTTGCACTTCTCACATTTTTTTCAGTTACTACAGTTCTGTTTTGCTCATAGAACTCTGCATTTTCTCTTATGAGGCACACCAGCTTGGATATTCCTGTGCCAAGGTCTCCTACATTACACAATAACTTCCAAAATTTTAAGAGAGATCTTGAGAATGTCTTTGGATCACTTCTTCTGATCTCTACATGAACACTTACCCTATATGAGTTCTTCATAAAATAGTCTTTTTGAGGGGCAAACATTCATTTGGCATTCATCAATGTGCCCAGCCCATTGGACTTGCTCTCTTTGTAGGAGACTTTGGATACTTGGAAATTTCATTAAAAAAGGACCTCAGTGATGAATTATAGGAAGAAAATAATCTTTATGTATAGAGATATTTATAGCATCTCTCTGTTCTGGTGTGGAAATCTGGATATTGAGGGGATGCCCAGAAGTTGGAGAGTATCTGAGCAGATTATGGTATGTGATTGAGAGGAAATACTGTTCAGTTATGGGAAATGATGAACAGGATGCTCTCAGTGAAAAGCTTCCATGAGCAGATGCAATGGGAAATGAACTTAACAAAATAATAGCAATATTGCAGGATAATCAGCTCTGAATGACCTACCTTTTCTCAGCAATGGGTCAGCTATGACCTAAGAGAACTCTGAAGGACTTATAAAAAATGCTATCCATCCCAAAAGAGGGATGATAGTGTCTGAACACAGACTGAAGCATATATTTTTAACTTTATTTATCTTGAGAGTTTTCTTTGGGGGAGGGCAGTCATGTTTACTTTTACAACATGACTACTGTAGTAATGTTTTTCATGGCTACACATTTTTAACTTACACCATAGAACTTGCTTTCTCAATAAGGTGGAGTGGAGTGGGAGGAAGAGAGAGAGAATTTGGAACTCAAAGTTTCAAAAGTAAATATTGAAACTTGCTGTTGCATGTAGCTGGGGGAAAAATGTAAAATAAATAAAAATTTAAATAATAAAAAAATAAAGCACCTCAGTGTCTGGATATCTTAACTGGTCAGATGATCTTCAAAATCTTCCTAAGACAATTCAAAAGGAAGTGATCTTTCTAGTCCCTGAAACTGAAATGAGTACAACATTATTTTTTTTTTTAACGAGAATCCATGGAAGGCGAGTAGGGTGCTCACAACTATAGGAATTTCAGCTCCAAGAGCACATAGTTAAGTTCCTACAGTTAAAAAGATCATAGATGGATTGTGGGATCGAGATGGTAGACTGTCTTGAGGCAACCACCTGTCCTAACTCCTGTCTTTCAATGCCCTCTGGATCCCCTTGACTGAGGGTCCTATGGGGTCTGAAGCATTTACTTTAAAAATAATTCAAAGTAGGCCCAATTTGTCTGGATACCCCTGCTAGTAATAATGGAATAGAACCCAGGTTCTATTTTGTTGCTTTTCAGAACTGGAGCAATAATTAAGAGGGATGACAAGAGCCTTTTATATTGTGTCCCAGAGTTGAAATTCGTGGACTGGTAGAAGATGGATCAGAGCAAAAGTGTTTGCCAAGAATATTTTCATTAATTAAGAACCAAACTCAGAGGTTCAAAGATAATCAAATATCATTGTAGTTCAAATCACAAATAATGTGATTGCTTCCAGGAAACTAAAGTCTCTGGGTTCTGGAGGGAAAAGTGTGTGGTGTAAACTGATTAGTTCATCAAAAGACAGTTTTAAATATACTGTGTTATCGCACAATTAGGCTATTGAGTAGTTCATCAAGTGACAGGTGTTGATGTCCCTTGTTGTTGTCACTAATTTGTCACGGAATCACACAGTGGCTTTTCATCCAACATGCCAGGTGCCGAGATGCCTCACTAATATGGGAAGGAAATCATATCCACAAGGCCAAGAACTTCCTCAGCATCCAGATAATTATTCCTGCTTCTTGGTCAGGTCAAAAGATGATCTGGTTATGGAAACAGAAAATGAGAAGAATGTCTTTGCAGGACACTCCTCTCACTATAATAAACATAACAGTGCCAAGTTAAGTCATCAATGATATGGTTGGTCCTCTTCGATTACAAAGGATGAACATCATCATTATCATAGCACTGGGGTGTACTTTGGAGAGAAGACTGAATGCTAAACTGAAATTCTACAGAGCTATTATGCTTTACCTCATTGTTGGGAATACCTTTATAGTTATCTATTTATCTATCTATCTATCTATCTATCTATCTATCTATCTATCATCTATCTATCTATCTATCTATCCATCTATCTATCTATCTATCTATCTATCTATCTATCTATCTATCTATCTGTCTGTCTATCTATCTATCCATCTATCTATCCTTTGTGTGTCAGCTAATAAAATGTTTTTTATTATTTAATTTATTTTCATCCATATGCACATGTATATTTTAAAGTTACAAAATTTCCTTCCACTCTCCCTTCCCACCCCCCCTCCCCTCAGCTGCAAACAGTCAGGTTAGCATTGTATAAACATATTTTGGATAAACACGTTTACAAATTAGTCATTTTCAGTATGAAGAATTAGGATTAAGGGAAAGACATACATAAGAGATAATTTTTATAAAGTGTTTGATTCTGAAGGGCTGGTTATTCTTTTGTTGTTTTGTTTTATTTTTCTTCCTCTGGATGGGGATATTATAGCCATAGCCAGGAAGTTCAACATCATTAAATCCCTCCTAATTAGCCCTTCCCATCCACCCTCTTCCTTAGTTATGAACTTGAAGATCAAACTTTCTGTTCAGCTCTGCTCATTTTAACAGGAAAGTTTGAAAGTCCCCTATTTCATTGAATGCCCATCTGCTCTGTGGATGACCACCAGCACTCCCCTCTGCCCTGGAGCTGTGAGGAGCATCTCTGCTCCTCTATAACAGTATGGGGGCCCAGATTGTGACCTGGATCTGAGTATGGGCAAAGCAGCAGAGTCCTGCCCCAGAGATATCAGAGAGACCTCTTCAGTCACCCCCGACCCTCTACCATCTGTGGGCTCAGCACTCTGGAAGCAGCTTCTGGGGGCTCTGCAGGTTCTTGGGGTGGAGCTGCACTGAGGCCTGGCTGGCCTGGACTCCGCACTCACTCTGGTGAGGAAGAGTTTTCCCACTGACTTTGCAATTTGTCCTTGGCAATCTCTGGTCTGAGAGATCTGGAAGCCAGTCCCACTGCCACAAAGCCAGGTATCCCAGGGACCCAAGCTCTCCCCAGGCTGTCCCTGGGGGGCTCAGGCATAGCTGGCCTTGAGGCCTTCCCAATCCTGGTGGAAGAGACCCTTCCCACAGATCTTCCAAGTTGTCTTGGGTCAGAGAATTGTTTCATTCACCTTTCTGTGGGTTCCACCATTTTAGAATTTGATAAGAGGCATAATTTTAAAGCATTTGGAGTGTTCTGGAGGAGAGCTTCTGGGAATTCCTGTGTCCAGGCCACCATGTTGGCTCTGCCCTCCGATAAACATTTAATAAACACCCTTGCTTAATCTATGTGAGGTACTATATTACACTCTAAGGAAGTGAATAGGGAAAAAAAACAGTCCTTGCCCTAAAGAAAATTATAAACTAATGGGGGAAGACAACACACAAAAGGATTCAGAAAAGGGGTGGAGAAGAATATAGTCAGCAAGGTCATGGTGCAATGTAGTCCAAGGAGCTTTGGGAAATGAAATGATAAATACTTCATTAGCTTTCTCTAATTGAAAACTTTGGGAAAACTTGCTTGATTTACCCTCTGTCCCTCTGATTGGAGGATACTGAGAGTATTGATGAGATTTGAGTATCAAATCTGATATAATCTTCCAGGATTTCTGGAAGTTTCTTGATTAGATTTAGGGGGGGATGGAGTCCAGTCCAAGGGATATAAGTTAGTGGGAAGAAAAAAACAGTAAACTCTTAGCATATTATAAATGGAATTCTGCCAGTGCTGAAACAGCTGTATCATCAAAAAATGGATCCCTTTTGATATGTCTCCAACCCCTAGGTAGACTGCATAAGCTCCTTCCAGGGTTCAGGATAACAAGAAACACACGTCTTCTCATTTTATGCCACTCTTGTCCTGGTACTAGTCTAAATTCTTTAAAGTCACTTTTCTATTTCCGTAGGTCATTTGACATTATGAGGGTAACAATGGAGTCCATGATTTCTCCCAGTGTGACCAACTCCCTCCATTTTCAGTCATACAGCAATCTGATAATATCATTTATAGCAATTTTCCTGTGCAATTCGTCGTAGGTGATCTGTAGCAATTTGCTCGTACCTTCCCTTTTCTATTTAAGAAAAAGGAAAACAGAGCTAAAATGAAGTGCATAAGTATGGGGGTGTTTAATGGAATATTTTAAATGAAATGCACATATTTCTCTGTGGAAATTTTTGAGACTGGAACAGGATGGAAGAACAAAGAGATTCGAATTATATAGCACTTTATGGCATTCAAAATACTTTACCTATATTACCTCATTTGATCTTCTCAACCCCATGAGAGAGATTCAATTGTTATTCTCATTTTATCCATGGGGAAACAGAGGCTTAGGGAAATCTAGCAAATTGCTCAACATCACACACATATTATGTGCCTCTGGCAGGATTTATCTCAGTTCTTCTGGACTCCAAGTTCAGCAGAATATCCATTGAATCAGAGTAAGGAATTTAAATTAAATTTATTTCAATTGATTCAAAATATTTTGTTATGACTTCTTTCCATGAAAGAAATATTCAGTGACAGAGATTCAAAGATATGAAAGGCATAAGCCCTGCACCCAATATGTTACCAGTTTATGAGAGGTCATTACCATTTTATTTTATTAATTTATTTTTATTTTGAACTTAAATATCAACAAGTACAAACAGTTCATTATACAAAGGAGCATAAAAAGAGAATTGTGTGGGAAGCTGTGAACTTGTATTATGTTTTTGTTAGATGAACATGATGACAGAATAGTGTGCCTTTGATCAGAGAAAAAAGAGCCCTGAGGAAATCTGGGGAGTGAGACAATATGACCAGAAGCAGGGGATAACCTGGAAGAAGATGGCACTTGAACTGCGCCCCCAGATGGGGGGAACAGCATTGGGGTATTTATACTTCACACTCATTGCCCCCTCCTTGTTTATACTTGGTGCAGCTTATCTGCTTATCTGTGGAACAACCACATAAGAGATCTGAAGGGTAATTACAATAATCTAACAAAACAGTGTTGAATCATAACTTTGCTACTATCCCAGAAAAGCTGATTAGTCTGCCCTTCTTATGGAGAGAAGTAGAAAATCAGACTTAGAATTCAACAGACAAATAGCCGAAATGAGCTCTATTAGAAATGAACAGGGAGGATTAATTCAAAACAATAAAGCAGGAAAACCCAGAGTAATAGCACTGTGAAATCCATTTGTGACTCTGAATTGATAAAGAACTGGGATTTATTTGTTCATATAGATTCACACTTTCATCACAGAAAAAATGTTACATGGATTTTACTGGTAACATTCGGGCTCACTTTTCAAAATATCCCTGGTTTAAGATGCTCACTTGTCTGGTCTGAGAGCAATGCTTGCCATCCCCAGGAATCAAAGTCTGTTCTGTCTTCAGACTTAAACTTTCTCCATCCTTCATAGTCCTGGGGCTGTTTATACTGTCACTGAGCCTTTGGCCTCAGATGTTCAATCATAGGAGCATAAAAGGAGATCAATTGAAGATTCCTTCTGGATGGAGCTTTTAAACCTGAGAGATGAGAGACATTCCCCAAGAACATGTGGAAGTCCCAGAATCAGGAGTGATGTTAGTCAAACTTCTGGTAGGAATGGGGAGAGAGGAAAAAGGGAAGAACCTGAACAAGACATGAGAGAATGGAAACTTTCCTTTTTCCCCCCTTCACTTTGTTTTCACTCTTTCTGAGACCTGTTTTCATTAGCTAGCTATGTCATGTTCTTTGACAAACACTATCTTCTCGGAGCCTCAGTTTCCTTGTTTGTTTAATGTGGATAATAATCCTACCCTCCTCAGGAGAGTTGTTCTGACAACCAAATCAGATGAGGTTGGTGAAGGGCTATGTAAATCATAAAGTGCTATGCAGATGTGAGTTAGCATTTTATGATTTAGAGCTGGAAAAGACTATATGGTGCAACATCGTTATTTTTTTGTCATGAATTTAAATGTGAATTGATAAGAATATTTTAACCTAAAGAAGAGGAAAAAAAGAGTATTGCAAATGAAACTGTGAACTTTTTTAAATACACTGCATTTATTTGAAAAGTTTATATTCAGCTTAATATTCAAAGCAACTTGTTTTCCTATGATCTCTGAGTTTTATTTTGTTCTTTCTAGCCTACTTCCTCATTCTAGAAATACAGCAAATCAAGTCCTACAGCCTCTCTCCTGCTTACCCACTTCTCTTCATTTACACTAACAGGATCCTTGTTCAGATGTTTCTTACCTCCCACCTGGACAATTGCCTCCAAATTGATCTCTAGTCTGTCCCTTCCTTGATGCAGCAGACCCTTAGTTACCAAATTATTCCTCCTAAATATTATCTTTGAATCCAATCATGTCACTCCTCCACTTAAGAAGCTTTTCTGGCTTCCTATTACCACTAGGATAAAATGGAAATTCTTCAGTGTGCTAAGTCTTTCATAATCTGGTTCCCACATACCTGTAGAAGTTGCTTCTCACTATTCCCTTTTAAGTAGTTTATTTACTACTGTTTTCTAGACAATCGAACATATTAATTATGCGTCGAAGTAGACAATTCCCCTTCAGTCACCTTGCCTTTCCATAGAGGTCATGCCTAGAATTTATTCCCATTTCACATCTACTTCATGGGATGTTTAGCTTCCCTCAAGGTTAGTTCAGGCTAACTTCTAAGAGAAATCTTTCCTGATGCCATTAGTTACTGGTATTTTTTTCTATTTCAAATTACTTTAAATTTACTTATCTATTTACGTGCATGTGTCCCCTACCTCCATGGTAGATTTCAAGTTCATGAAGGAAGGACCAATTTCAATTTTGTCTTTGTCACTCTAATGCCTAACACATGCATCATGTGTAGTAGACGTATTCCAGTCAGCCAGCCAGCAAAACTCCTAAACTGCAATATTTAACTTTGGAATAATATCTCTTCTTTCCATACAGTTTTCACATCATATTTAGTGGGAAATAATCCAATTAATATTTCTATTCTATTACAAAGAATGTTATGTTCTGTTGCATGGTAATATAATGTGATGTTTGTCCTTCATTCTTGAAGAAGACAATGACATCAGGGGAGTTGATGACATGACAAGAACATGAATTGGATGTAAGTAAAGGATTCTGTGCTAAGTAACCAAGCTCACTTTCTCTTCTAGAGTCATATATATATATATATATATATATATATATATATATATATATGTATATGTATATATATATATATGTATATGTATATGTATATGTATATATGTATGTATAGTGTATATGTGTATATAGTGCTCCATTCATCTGTGGCTCCACTAACCATCCACATAACTGTCTAGGCTAGGACATTTTAGTGTCCTATTGTTACAGACCTTTCTGGAATCTGCTAAAGCCCTAGGAGCCTTCCACAGAGTAATGACTTTAAAAAATATGAAATGAAAATATAAGATTACAAAGAAAATCAATTATGTTGAAATGTAATTATCAAATAGAATAACTAGACTATTGGACGTGGAGTCCGAAGCTCTCAGTTCAATTTCAGCCGTAGAGACTTACTAGTTATGTAACCCTGGGCAAGTCCCTTAACCTATTTGCCTCAATTCCTTTATCTGTCAAATGAACTGACGAAGGAATTTTGTAAAGAAAACACCCAAAAGGGTCACAAAGTTTGGACAAGACTGAAAAACAGCAACAAAGTTTTTGAAAAATATTCCTTTTACTATTTTTTTTGTGGAGTATAGGTTAAGAAACTTGGAACTAGCCAAAATTCCTTTTCCTTATCACCACTACATATTTGTTATATTTAATAGTATATAAGCTCTTTGGGGGGCAGATAATAGTACACTTTTATATTTGCATGCCTAGTGCCTAGGACTTGCTTAAGGTTTATAATTAAAACATACCATTGATTGGTTGATTGAATTTCTCATTGAATGATTGACTTCCTCAAGGTCATACAAACAGTGAATAACAAAACTGAGATCAAAATCTCATTTCTTGAAAAATGCTGATTCCAAATCCCCAGCTATGTGTTGAATTCTCTATGGGATGATGTGGGAAGATATTCAATTTAGTTAAAACATAGTCCATTCCACCAATAGCTTCTACCTAATACAACCCTTTAAAGGATGCCCTTTTTAATCTTGTGTAATTTCTGCCTTTAGGCTTGGGCATTTTTTCCTAGGGCAGAGGATGGGAATTATTAACACTTTTTAAAAAACTTATACTTGACACATTCTTGTAGTTTCTTATAACTTAAATGGTACTATCAATCCTGTGAAAGAGGAATGATAGATAGCGTTAGTTTACTTTTCTACAGGAAGCAGCATTGCTTACCAGAAAGAAAGAATTGGCTTCTGAGTCAAGAAGACCTGAGTTGAAGTTGGCAGACACTGATTATGTGACTGAGTCACTTAAACTCTCAGTGACACAATCAACCTCATGTCTATAGGTTGGGGAACAGGTGTCTCTCTACAATGGTAGAGGAAGTTTCTTCATTGGAAGATTCAGTAGCAATGGGATTACAAGTTCAGTTTATTTTTAAATTAGAAAATGAGACTCAGAAACCCTTAAGTGGTTTGCCAAAGGTTTCAACTGGAACTTAAGAGCCATGATGGAGACTAGTTAAAATGAACTCTTTCCTCATTGTGTGCTGGGATATGGAGGTAGGGAGAAATAAGCTGTATAACCATTGAATAAAGGAGAGCAGATCCAGACACTAAGGAATTCAAGCAGTTTCTGTTTCACATTATCTTATGTACCCATGCTCAGTATACCCCATGATACCGGAGATCTGCTACTCTAATACTGGCACATTTTTAAGAGACTCTAGTTCTTTCTCTACCTATATTTAAACTAGAACAAATCTGGCCTTCCCTAAGACACTCTGAAAGTCTCAAAAGACTCATATTCCTGGATTGAAGTTATGAAAACATTTTAACTTCCTAGAACCTTGCCAAAATTGAGTCTCAAGAGCTACAATGATATAGAAGTTCTCTTCTCATTTTCTTTCTGTGTAGGTGAATGTTCCACTGGACTTCTCCATAATGCTCAGAAATGTTGTAGCTGAGGACTCTTCCATCTTTTCTGTGACATGGAACTCTGGGGAATCTTATGAATGAATCCTTTATCAGAATCAGAATCATGAATTTTGAATAATTGAAGGAAATACTAAATTATAGTAAGTGATTAGTAAAAGTAAAATAATTTTTCTTCTCCAAGTTCAGAGACCTCCTGAAATCTATTCCTTAGTTTTCTTATCTATAAAATGAACTGGAGAAGGAAATGGCAAACCACTCTAGTATCCTTGCCAAGAAAACCCCAAATGGGATCATAAAGAGACTGAAATGTTGGTAGTTTCAAATATTTCTAGGCTACCCCCCCCCGAAAACATCTGGTAACTGGTTAACTACAATGGACTTAATCACTCTAGGGCTCAATGCTCAGTTTTCAGCCAGAGAGGAAGGACTGGCTGACAAAACAAACAGCTACTTGAGAAGGGATCCATCAATGGTCCAAGACAACCCTGCAGTTATTTGGAGTATCTCTTTTACCATGACCTGTAATTTGCAATCTGTGTTGAATCCTCTGCCCAAAATTATGAGGGAAAGCCTTCTATTTCTGGAGGCCTAAAGATTCACAAAGTCTCTTAATCAATAAATTAGCAAACCTGTATTAATGACCCACTATATATATGGAGGTAGGATACAATTGGGAGGAAAACATTCAGTCGAGCCTATACATAGTGAAGTGATGAGAGACGTGGTATATACAATTGAACGTATCAATGTAATCATTCTTGTGCTTACAACTTTAGGAAGCTGAGGGAAAGGAAGATTTCTCATACTGCCCCCAAATCTATGGTCTTCTCAATTGTCCATTTTCTTCCTTCCACACTTGTACCCTATTCATGGGATTGGATCAATATTTCTCTACTAGAAATCATTGTGCTACTGAGGGAGTATTGAGTTAAGCCAAGTTTCCTCCTGCAATTTGTTCTCCCTTAATCTACTGTACTTAATGCTTTAATTTAAACTTGAAATAAATTTGGTTTTAGCTGTCTATAGTAGTTTGTCAGGAACACCATCCATCTGATTTGAGCATGTATCTCTAAGTATCTCACCTCCTAAACAACTGGCAAAAATGTCCATCAAAATTTACAAGTACGTTTCTAATGATAATTCTATGAAGTAGGTAAAACAACATGATTATTCCATTTCACAGATGAGGAAAGTAAGAACCAGAAAGTTTAAGGACCACCAAGGTAATTGATGACAGAGCAGGGATTTGAACCCCTGACTCCAAGGCTCCTTCCACTAACTTGGGTGAACTTGAGCTGTCTGACTCTAAGGCTTTCATAAGTTAAGCCATCTCCTTAGCCCATTTTCTTCTGTAAGCAGATGGTCTTCAGTATCTTGTAGTTAGGGGTACTCAATCAAATCTAGTGGGCTGACTGTTAAACAGCCCCTGCCCTTTCTCATCTGTCTGTTGTCTGTCTCTCTGCTCCCCATTGCAGCCCTAGGAGGTGGTAACTACTGACGATTATATGGTCACTAGGAAGAAATATTGTCCTGCTTGTGTGTGTTTGTATGTAAATATATGTGAGTGTGTGTGTGTGAATGAGTGTTCTTCCAGAAGCAGCTGGGTCTATCTATTTGCCCAATATTTATAAATAGCACAGACAAACAGACCTTATCCCTGGCCCCCCACCCTGTGAAATTTCTCCAGGGTGGATCCAGTTTTATCTAAATTGTTTGGACAGAACAGCATAGCATATATAATCCTTACTGGAAAGAGATAAGCATTTTTTCATGGCACTCAAAATAAAAATAATCAACAAACGGTGTGAGGATAAGTCTAATTAATTTACTTTCCTTCCTAATTAGTAGATGCAGGCTAAATGGATTTGCTTAGTTCCATAATTATAATAGTGGGCACATGCACTCTTGATCATCAAAATCCCCCCATCTTCTGCTGAGGTTAACTAATCAATCTTAAACAACCCTTGTGATATCATTACCTAAGGAAAGAAACAAAGGGTTGTGAGCAGAAGGTGAAGAATAAGATTCTGAGGGTTCCCTCTGCTCACTTAGCAGTAGCATCTCTCCCATCTCTCTGCTCTTGGAACCTGCTAGCCTTGGAGATGTGGAGTTTGGAAATCTATAGGTCTGACTACCCCTTTGCAGCTCTGGAAAGGGATGGCTGGGCAGATGGGAAGAAAACTTCAAAGATTCCACCTTCCCAACCAAGCTTACATTTATCTCCCTAAACTATGGGGAATAACTTGTCTGTCTGCCATTACTTTAGACAAGGAGTTCATAAACTAAGGTCCATAGACCTGCAGGAGATCTGTAGATAGATTTCACCATGACCTTTGATGAAAAATAAATTATATCGTTGTTATCAGTAGCTTCTAACTGAAATTTAGCCTTAAATTATTTTAATTTGACCCAGGGTCCATAGACTTCAAGAGACTGCTAAGTAGTCCAAGTTACAACAAAAGAAAATTTAAAAAAACACCTTTCTTGGAAAACTTAGATATCACACAGACTTGGAGGATTCTAAATCCATCCAATGATGAATGTTAAAAATGTTGTTACTTTCAAGGAATATTTTTTATCAAAATTCTCATACTAAACAATAATTTTATAAGTGTTTAGGCAATAGTTGTCTAGTGGAAGGAACTCTAGGTCTAAAGAACTGTGTTTAAATCTTAAACTTAATAGTTGTGCAATCCAGAGAACCACCTAATCTATGAGTTTGGAAAAGAGTTCAGAAGTAACATAATCCAACTAATTCTTAAAACAAATCCTCAATGCAATATTACCATAAAGTCTTTTTAGAGAAGATTTGTTAGATTGTCACATTAATTATTTTCTCTTTGCTTTTTTTGTTATTTTGTTTTGGAAGGGTTTTTTTTTTTATTTCTGTAATTTCTAAGGGTTAGGATTGCCTCCATTCATTCCTCAAGATTACCATCTATTATATTTTCTCTCTCCTTTCACTCTGTCCCTTTTCAAAAATGTGCTTTGAAGCAGCCAAGTGGTGTATCAGAGTGCTGGCCCTGGGCTCAAGAGATCCCAAGCCCACATCCCACCCCAGAGACCCAGCAACCCCATGGTCCCAGAATGATCACCCAATCCCAGCACCTTACAAAAAATTTAAAAAAAGAAAATGTGTTATATCTGACTATCCTCTCCTGTGATCTACCTTCTCCTCTATCAGCCACATCCCCCGTCCCCCTTCTCCCCCTTTTCTCCTAGATATCTCTACCCTATTGAGTGTGTATGCTGTTTCCTCTCTGATCCATTTCCAATGAGAATGAAGACTCCCTCATTCCCCCTTGCCTTTCTCCCTTCCATACTATTGCAAAAGCTACATGAAATATCTTAACCTATTCTACCTCTCGTTTCTTTTACTCCCAGTACATTTCCTTTTTACCAATTGACTCCATTTTTACCATATATTTTATCTTCAAATTCAGCTCTCTCCTGTGCCTCATCTATTAAAGCTCTATTGGGGCGGCTAGGTGGTGTAGTGGATAAAGCACCAGTCTTGCAGTCAGGAGTACCTGGGTTCAAATCCGGCCTCAGACACTTAATAATTACCTAGCTGTGTGGCCTTGGGCAAGCCAC
Source organism: Macrotis lagotis (assembly GCF_037893015.1). NCBI lineage: Eukaryota > Metazoa > Chordata > Mammalia > Peramelemorphia > Peramelidae > Macrotis > Macrotis lagotis. Next base: position 38,703,185 of record NC_133661.1, on the reverse strand, counting down.
TTAACCCCATTTGCCTTGCAAAAACCTAAAAAAAAACAAAACAAAAATAAAAGCTCTATTAAATGGGAAGGTTCATATGAGTATTATCAGTATCATTTTTCTATGAAGGAATACATGTAGTTCATCATCATTAAGTCTCTCATAATTTACCTTCTCCTCCACTATCTAAGCTTCACCTGAGTCCTGTATTTGAAGGTCAAACTTTCTATTTAGCTCTGGTCATTTCAACAGGAACATTTGAAATTCCCCCGTTTCATTGAAAGTCCATCTTTTCCCTTGGAAGAGAATTTTCAGTTTTGCTGGGTGGTTGATACTTGGTTGCATTCCAAGCTCTTTAGCTTTCCAGAATATTATGTTCCAAGGTCTACAAGCCCTTAATGTAGTTGCTGCTAAGTTCTGTGTGATCCTGCCTGCAGCTCCATGATATTTGAATGGTGTCCTTCTGGCTGCTTGTAATATTTTCTCTTTGACTTGGGAGTTCTGGAACTTGGCTATAATATTCCTGAGGGTTGTTTTTTTTAATCTCTTTCCGAGGGAAATCAATGGATTCTCTTAATTTCTATTTTACTCTCTCTGCTTTTAGGATATCAGGGCAATTTTCCTGTAATAATTATTTTTAAAAAAGGTCAAGGTTCTTTTCCTGATCATGACTTTCAGGTAACCCAATAATTTTTAAATTATCTTTTCTGGATCTGTTTTCCAACTCAATTGTTTTTTTCAATGAGATATTTCATGTTTCTTCTAATTTTTCATTCTTTTGGTGTTGCACTACTGTGTCTTGATTTCTCAGAAAGTCATCAGCTTCCTTTAGCTTCATTCTACATTTGAAGAATGTGTTTTCCTCATAGAGCCTTCTTATCTCCTTTTCCATCTGACCAATTCCGCTTTTTAAAGCATTCTTCTCACAAATTTTTGAACTGTTTTATCCATTTGAACTAAGCTGATTTTTTTTAATGTTATTTTCTTCAACTTATTTTTTGGATCTCATTGACTAAGCTGCTGAGTTCATTTTCATGTTTTTCTCTCATTTCTTTTCCCCATTTTTCTTCTGTTTCCCTTACTTGATTTTCAAGACCTTTTTTGTGTATTTTTATAGCCTAAGACCAACTTCTATATTTCTTGGGGTCTTTAGATTCAGAAGCTTGGACTTTCTCACCTTCGGATTGTGTGGTTTGATCTTCCATGGGACTAAAGTAATTGTCTATAGTCAGCTTCCTTTTTTTCCTGATTACTCATTTCCTCAGCCTGTGCCTGGTTTTGGGGTGCTTCCTGAGCTTTTGAGTATTACTGGGACAGCCCCCACAAGGAATTCAGTATGTGAGACTCTGACTGTTCTCCTGGTCTGTGAATGACCACAAGCTCTCCCCTCTGCCACAGGGCTGTTGGGAGGGTGGTCCTTGCTCTATGGGGGGCCTAGCCTGTGAACAGGGTCTGAATGTGGTCAAAACATAAGAGTCCTGTCCCAGGGACAGAGGACAGACTTTGTCAGTCTCCCTCCACTCCCTTAACTTCTGTGGGCTAAGCACTCAGGGTGCAGCTACCTGGAGGCTACTGCTGGCTGGCTCCACAGGTTTGTCTTACGTTTCCTGGGATCTGGGCTTAACCGATTCATGGCCCTTGAGGTCCTGGGCTTCACCCTTACTCTGGCAGAGATTTCCCTGCTAATATTTCAAGTTGTGCTTGGTGCTCCCTGGGGTGCAAGTCAAAAAACTGCTTCTGCTGCTGGGAGCCAGTGCTCCCAGGGCCCTGGAGCTGTTCCCAGGAGGTCAAAGTTCCTTTGCTCTGGTGCAGTGCCACTCCTCCAACCCTATGGAACACAGTTTTCCCACAATTTTCCAGATTACCTTGGGCTGAAAAATTTCCTCACAGGACCTTTCTGTGCCTTCTCTCTCCTGAAATTTCAGTTAGAGTTGTAGTTTTAAGGTTTTTGAAATATTTTGGAGAGAGCACCTAAAAAAAGTCTCTTCTCCCTCTACCATCTTGGGTCTACCCCACAACTTTGCCCCTTTACAATTTATACACACTACTCCTGGCTCTTCCCTGAGTCCCAGAAGAAAAAGTATATTTTCCCAGTCCATCTAATTCAATACATGAAAACAACCACTCTATCATCTTTTTTCTCCTGATGAAATAAACTTCTCCTTATGTGGCATGATCAGTAGGCCTTTTCCCATCCTAGCTGCCCTCTTCCACAAGATTTCTTTCTTTTTTTCTAAATTGCATATTTAAATTTAAGTTCAATATTTGTATTTCTAAATTTTATATTTGAATATATATGTATATTTTATATATATATATAATATACATATATATATGTATAGGAAGAGCCTCAAACTAAGTCCAGGCAGCCTGTTCTGAAGAGAATTTCCTCTAACACATGGGGTTGTTAACCTTTCTTGTATCAAGACCCATTTGTCAATCTTGAGAAACCTATGGAAACCTACTCAGGATATTTTCAAATGTTATCATATCAATAATCATGTTAATCTAGTTTATATGCTTATACACATACATAGACATCAAATGTGCATGCAGAACTATATTTGTATATAAATATATATTTATTTGCTGAAAAATTGCATCCCAATATGTATTCCATCTTAATATATATATATATATATATATATATATATATATATATATATATATAGTATTGGGAGTCTATGAATATATCTATATATTCATTCACACTAAATAAAGAACCTGTTGTCTAAAGTAATGACAGACAGACAAATTATTCCCCATAGTTTAGGGAGTTAATATGTATGTGTGTGTATGTGGTGTGTGTTTGTGATTTCATATACACACCCACATTTACAGTGTTTTCTATTTCTGAATATGTCTAAAAGAACAAATAGCACATTACAGGAACTTAGTGATTTTTATTGGTAAATTAAGGCAATCCTAGGATAAGAACCCTAGTTCGATCAATATAGTGCAAGGATTTGTCAAGGTATTATTGTTCAATGTCTTTTTAAATTGGAGTCCCCCAAATGAACACAATACCCTATAAATGATCTGCTCTGGTCACAATAGAATTGTAGAATTGGTCGTGTCATTCGTTATATATAGGTCTCTCTCTCAAAAATTACTCTTACTTTTTTTTTAGGTTTTTGCAAGGCAAATGGGGTTCAGTGGCTTGCCCAAGGCCACACAACTAGGTAATTATTAAGTGTCTGAGGTCGGATTTGAACTCAGGTACTCCTGACTCCAGGGCCGGTGCTCTAGCCACTGCTCCACCTAGCCCCGACTCTTAGTTTAAATAGTAAACTTTATGATAGATCAACTGCCTTCCAGTAAAAATATGTGCACATTCCTTTTTTTTCATTTCATTTTCATTCATTTCATTCTTTCCAATGTTCAGTCCCTGAAGTGAGTTAAGAAGTGATTAAAAAAAAAAAAAGCCTCCCATGACTTCCGTTACATGCAGCTTCCTGGTTTAATAGTTTGTCATTTAAAGGAAAATACAAAGAATGAAGACTTTACTTGTGGTAAACCAACATCAGCATTTGTCGCTGCTTTTACCTGTCTTGTCAATTTTTAACAATCTTTCCCCTTATATTATGCATGTTGTTCTTGGATTTCTCTTTCCTTGTTTTGGATCCTTTCACAGAAGCCATCCTAAACTTATTTGAATTCTTCTTTTTCATTGCTACATTTTCCAAGTATTGGATTCATGATTTCCAACTTATAATTTTTTTTCTTGTTACAGATAATGCAGTTATAGATAAGTTTATTTTGCGTTAGACAATTCTTTGATAGAAGTCAACACCTTTTCTGAGTCATGAAACCACTAAAATAGCTGAACCAAATCATAGCTTCACCATATACATTACTGGTATGTGTCTGTTTTCCCATGGTCCTATCAACTCCAGAATTTTCCTGTTTTGACCATCTTGGTCACTTTAAATGATGAGAAGTCATACTTCTCAAATATTTGAATTTGATTTATTTTAATTACTAATAAACTTTTTCAGGTGGTTGATGGACTTTTTAATGCTGTTTTAATATTCTTTGAGTAAATGTGTCTATATTTATATATAGATATACATACATATAGTTCAATAACTTTTGCAAAATTATTGATTTCCATCTTACCCTATATTTGGGGAGTAAGATTTTAGCAAAATTTGATTTGTGCAATGACTTCCTCTATCCATATTTTTACTGATATTTTATTTTTCCAAATACATATTCTGAAACGTTTTCAGCATTCATCCATATGCCTATACATATTTTAAGTTACAAAATTTCCTTCTACCCTCTTGTCCCCCCTTCCCTCAGTAGTGAACAGTCAAATTAATATTGTCCATTCGCATTTGTGTTAAATATGTTTATAAATTAGTCATTTTTGGTATGAGAAGTTAGGAGTAAGGGAAAGAAATATATGAGATTATTTTTTTAAGTCAATGTAGTGTTCATCAAATTCTACAGAATTTTTTGTTTTGTTTTGTTTTGTTTTACTTTTCTTCCACTGTCCATAAATGGTCTCCTAGGGTTGTCCTAGCTCTCTGAGCTGCTAAGAGCAGCTGCATCCATCAGCATTGGTCAACTCACAATATTGTTAATGTGTACATTGCTCTTTTGGCTCTGCTCCCCTCATTCATCATCAGATCCCTTAAGTCATTCCATGCTTCTTTAGAGTCTGATCATTTATGGTTTCTTATAGTACAATAGAATTCCACACATTTTTCTTTATTCATTGGTTTTATTCCTGGAGAATATATTTTAAAATTTTTAGTTCACATAATCTTGCTCTTTATATAATATTCTCTAAGTCATGTGTGGTTACAAGGTTAACCCCTGGTCTTAGTTATTGTAGAGATTACCTTTAATTCTCTAATTTCTATGGTTTAACCTTTTTTTACATTTAATTTGTAAAATTGACATCATTTATTCATTTTGGTATTATTCAGGTAATCTAATTTTATTTTCCATTGAATTACCCTCCAATTGTAATCATGGCTCTTTTTTGAAAAAAAATTATTTCCATCCCCCCACAAAAAACTTGTTTAACAGATAAACGACATTTATCAAAGTTAATTTCCTCTGTTTATCTACTCTGGCTTGCTGAGTTTTCCCATGATTTTTTATCCTGTGCCAGGTATAAGGAATAATTAATGCATCATAGTATAAATTGATATCTAGTGATACTCAAAATCCATTTTTTTCTATTTTATATTACTCTTCTTATTCTGAGAAAAAATATTGATGCTAATTCTTATGTATGTTTTGGGAAATTGATTCCTAGACATTTGATTCATATTGCCATTATTTGAAACAATATTTATTTGTCTAAGAAATAGCAATGGTTTTGTTGATCTATCTGTATCCTAATACTTTAGTAAAGCTATTACTTGTCTTGATGCTTTTTTTACACATTTTATGGGTTTTATTTTAGGAAAGCATCATCTCTTATGATCCTCCAAAAGTAGAAATTCTTTGCTAATTGCTACTGACCATCTTATTTTCTACTTGTTTGAGCACTATTTAAAATTTCTACTACTGTATTAAAATGATTTTCAAAATAGATATTTAGCTTATGTTCTGATGCTATAATTAAATCTTCCAATTTCTTTATTAAAATAATATTAAATCTTGATTTGTAGGTGGTTCCTATTAATCATTCTAAGTAAAGGTTCATTTATTATTGCTTTATCCTGTCATTTTTAACAAGCATATTTTTGTTCTTGAGAACTTAAGGTATTTATGTATTTTTGATGTAATTATTTTTAATTTCATTCTTATGAAGCTGTTTTCCTATTATCAGCAAAACTTTATATCATTAAGTATAATTAAAATTGGTCATAATGAGTATTTTTTTCATAAAACATCATGGTATCTCAGCTAATATTTATTATTTTTTTCCTTAAAGTTAATAACATTATTTATTCTTTCTTTACTTTATCTTTCCTTGACTTGGTAATCAGGATTATGTTTATCCTGCAAAAAATATAGTGGAGCATTTCTCTATTTTTGAAAATTTAGTTTATATAGCATAGAATTTATTTGTTGATCAAATATTTATTGAAATTCACATATAAATATCTCTTCTTGGAATTCTTTCCTGTGGGAGTTTACTTAAATTTTCTTCAGGGCTCATGTTCTTTGGTTTATCTATCATGTTTTGTTAAAATGATATTTAATATTTGATATTTGAAAAGCATTTATCCATTTTGTTTTTGGTTTCAGTGGCACACAATACACTATAACTTCTTTTATCTTAGTATGCTTATTTTCAATTTATATTCCTTTTATAGTTGATAATTTATATTTCTTCTTTTTATTAAAATAATCATTTACCAATATTATTTATTTTAACTGATTTTTGCTATATTTATTAAGCATTGTTTTTGCTTACTTTTAATTTTCAAAATCATCTTTTTTATGATACTTTCAGATCATTTAATTGCTTGCTTTTTTCCAAGTACAAGGGCTCTGCATTCTAAAAATTGCTCCCAACACTTGATTCCTGAAGCAATTAAGAATTATGATGCTTCTGTTAGAATATCCTGCTTTTATAAACCTAGACCTGAGATGAATATATTTCAATGATTTCAAAAAAATTGTATCACCTCATATCATTCAACTACTGAAATACTTCACTCTTTCCCAACTTGATGAACTAAGTTGTTTGCACCTGGTTTATTATGTTGATTGATTCAATTGACGTGTCTAAGAATTATTCACATCGAATTTAGACATTTGATTGATTGATTGATGCTGTAATTCAATCAAAGAAGTGATTTTATCTGCTAAAGTTACTAGAACTTAGAGCATCTTGCTAGCAACATTAATTGTGGTTGGTATATAGGACATACCCCTTTTAAATCTTAAATATTTCTCCTAAAGCTTGGTCATTAACCTAATTTTGAAATACTTTTTTGCTCCTAGCTCACAAGAACACTATGAGAGACTTTGTCAAATGTTTTGAAAGAGGAAAATATATTTATAGGATTTCTTAAATTAATTATTGTAGTACCTTGTCAAAATTAAAAAGAAATTTACATGAGCAAAAAAAATGACTTTATCACAACAACTAGGGCAGTATATTAAAGGACAGCTGAGTGATAAAGTTGATAGAGGGCTGGACCTGGAGACAGAAAGACCTGACTCCAAATGGAGTCACAGTTAGGTCATTCCTCTAAGCCTGTTTGCCTCAGTTTCCTCATCTATTGAAAGAGCTGGGCAAGACCATATAAACCACTTCAGGATCTTTACCAAGAAAATTACAAATAGGGAATCAGACAAGACCATTAGCTTTGTTGAACAACAGACTACTATGCTTCTTCATTAATATATATCATGTGTAATCTGTTCCATTGACCAATCTCTCTCCATTTAATTGATACAAATTCTTTTTGATAATTACTATGTTGTAATATAGTTTCAAATCTATGCTTAGTTCTTTCTAAATTCTTTTACTATTTCTCTTGAAATTCTAATTCTCTTCTTCATCTACATGAATTTTATTTTAGTTTGTTAAAAAAGTAATATTTCGGTGCAATTTTTATGGCAGTGAATACAATTTCTAGCATTGTAGCAAATAACCATGGTGATGATGGGCATCCATACTTTACTTTTGGTCTTGTTAGAAAGGTTCTAGTTTACTTTCCTTGAATATGATTTTGGTTCTTGATCACAGGGCAAGGATTTTCACCAGATATAAATTGAAATATTATTAAGAGAGTCAATGGGCTATACTTCTTGACATTAAAACTAACTTGACATGTAATTGCTTTTTTTAAATTTAAGGCAGTGGGGTCAAGTGACTTGACCAAGGTCACACAGCTAGACAATTGTTAAGTGTCTGAGACCAGATTTGAATTCAGGTCCTCCCTGACTTCAGGGCCAGTGCCCTATCCACTGCTCTGCCTAGCTGCCCTATTGAAGTGTAATACTTAGAAAAACAAGCATGTTATTCTAATTTTAAAAAATATCAAAATAATTTTTTAAAGTAAAGGTTAATCCAAATCTCTAGAAGGAGTACAAAAGTCTCTATTTTGTCCTCTATCATTAGCTAGGTAGGGTCTAGTGAGCTGAGGCAAATGATTATTCACCTCTTTACATCTTTGTTGTGAGACTCAAAATAATAACAATGATTCAACATAATTATTTATTATAATAATAGTAATAATAATAAAATGGCTATTATTGCTCGCTTTTGAATCTGCTGACTTGTCTGACCTGGTTCAATACCATTGACCAAGGTAGCACCGCCCCCACAGGATAAACTCATCACTTCACTTCTATAGTCACTACCTTGCTGCTAACTGAAGCCTTTTTGGCAATCACTTTCCTACAAGAGTAGATGCTTCCTCGCTAGATTTTCTCTGGTGTCCTGAGACACCTTCCTTCCCTCCTTTTTTGTGTTATTCTCCAGCCCCCACTTCCCTCAATTAGATTGTAACCTCCTTGAGTGAAGAGACTGTCTTTGCTTTTATCAGTTGTATCCCTAGCATTTAGTGTAGTGTCTGACATATTGTAGAAGCTTAATAAATATTTATTGAATCAGATTGAAATTATGTTCTGGCCACTTTGCTTTATGATTTACAAATATTATCTCATTTAATCCTCACAACAATGCTAGGAGATGGGTGCTATTATTATGATCCCATTTTATTGATGAAAAACTGAGGAAAATAAAAACCAAAAGTGACTTGTTCAAAGTCATATAGCCAGTAACTATCTGAAGTTAAATTTGAACTTAGGTCTTCTTGACTTTAGGTTCATCATTTTATTCACTTAGCTAGATTCACCATCACTAAACCCAAAGGTATTATCTGTTTTCTAGCTTTTAATGATACATAGAATTATTTGAGATAAAACATTCATTGAATTTTTAAGGGAAATATAATTTAATTGGTGTATGATATAGCATATTAAAAATCTACTGCATGGTAAAATCCTTAACAGCATGAAAAGATCACATTATTCAAATTCACAGTGGATATTTTCATTGGTTTGGCATTTATATCTATATTTTGTAGAAATATAAATTTGAAAAATGTAATTTCAAATGACCTCTTCATGGAAAGTAATTATTTATACTTAAAAGGACCTAAGTTTGTTTGGAGTTAGAAGACCTGAGTTCAAATTTTGTATTAAATGCCTATTGCCTAGGTGACCCTCTTGTAATATTTTCCCCTTGATTAGTCTCATCCCTGATTCCGAGCCCAATTTTAACTCTGTTGTAAAGTGGAATTAATTATGGCAACTCTGCCTATTTCACAGTTAAATGACAAGCTATTTGTACTGGAATATTATGAGATAAATGAGGGTTACTATTGTTATTGCTTAATAGTGTAGAGTTATAGCAAGTTAGCAATGATTATAATTGTAATTCTGTATTGGAGAAGCCATAGGACATAATTGATAGATTCCTGGAGACAAGAAGACCCGAGTTTAAATTCTGCATTTAATTCTTACTGATTAAGTGACAATGAGAAATTTGCTTCTCCTTTCTGAGGTTTATCTAATAGCAAACTAAAACAAATGTGTTTGCTATCTGCACTTGTAGAATGCATTTCCATCCTGTGAATTCTAGATGCTTATGAAATAAATAGTAGATCCTTAGAATAAACACATTTGTTTAAAAGAGGAGTTACACAGAGAAGTGAACCTTGGTTCATTTTTTTAATCATAATGCCAATATATCTTAACAGGCTTCACATGCTCTAAGATCTACCCTAATCACATATTGTATCTTTCCTGTCCAAGATCAGGGATGGTTAAGTGTAAGGAGACTCCTCACCAGAGATGGACCACCAGTAGTTAGGCAACCCATGAAGCATGTGCTCAGGGCGTCATGATCTCCATTAACATAGGCAATGCTCTTTTTGATTAAATCATGGATACTTGAAATATTGAGATAAGAGGGAGGTAATTCTCCATAATTTCTACTTTAATAAATTTTCTTTCTAATGAAGGATCAGTTGAGAAATTCAAGTTTGCCAAGTAGAACTAAAAAAAAACCCCAAAATCTCTGTACTGATTTGGGGCATAATGTACTTAAACACTTGGATTCATCCAAAACTGATGAAGGAGTAAATAGCTTCATGTTTTAACAGTAGTTGCTACTATAGATGTAGAGAATAAACTTTTCTATTAATTTATTTTAAATTGAAAGATCACTTGGAAATTAGAAAATCCAAAAGGACACCTTGCTTTTTTAGTCTATTAGCAAATAGGAAGCAGTAGGTAAAGACTAGGCTTCCTACTAATGCAGTATTTTAAATGTTCACATTATCCTGGATGTACTAGATGAGCTAAATATTATCATTACTTTTCACATTTATAACTTTAAATTTAGAAATATATGGGCTTATTAAGTAAACATTTGATGATAAAATTATTATAATGAATTAACTTAAAAATATATTATTTCTTTCCCATTTTTGTTTCTTCTTTTTAAATTTTACTGTATTTTGGGAGAGAATTTTTATTACCATTAATGATGACCTGAACAATATTCTTGTAATGTTGATGTAAATAAGTACCTTTGTAATGGAAGAGATATCCTAATCTCTATCAACTTCAAGTCCAAGAAAATAGAGAATCAGAAGCATAACACTGAAGGAAGCCATAGGGTGAAATAGAAAGTATTTGTAGTTTAGATTCAGAAGGACCTGAGTTTGAATTTCAACTCTGATACAGATGAGCTGTATGGTTCTTGACAAGTGGTTTAAGCTCTCTGAATTTCAGTCTCATCTACAAAATGAGATATTTCCTACCTATTAAGATAGGTGCAAAATAAAAATAATGAATCTGAAACCGTGTCATCTAACTCCTAGACTAATGTCCAACTATCCAAGAATATATTAGCTACCATTTTTCTATATAATGCTGTACCTCTGGTTCTGGTTAATCATTTGGCAAGAAGGGGACTTGATTAAGATAATGTCTAATATCCCTTGGAGCCCTAGGAATCTTTGAGATACCAATACTGTCAAAATCCTTTTCTACTCTGATATACTTTAAGAAGATGCACTTTTAGGGAAAAAAAAATGATCAAACAAGTAATTGATCGAAATAATTGAATGATAACCAGTATGATTAGTATTAGTTCAGCCTTTTTTGCAGGATTATTATCAATGCGTTGCCTTCTATATATTAAGGGTGCCCTGGAACTCTGTCCTGGTTCTACCTACTTCTTTCCTCTTACTTTACTTTCTCTTGATGATCTCTTCATCTCTCATGAGTTTGGCCATCATCTCTTTGCAGACACTTAAAATCTTTGTTGACTTGAATTGGCCAATCCATTAAAATAAGAGATTCGCTGAGATTTAACATTTGGTAAGAACCCACACCACACTATTGCAAATGCAAAGATCAACAAAGCAACGTCCTAATTCTCAAGGAACTTTAATAATAATAGTGAAAAAAATCAATCTAATAGGAATGAGATATCAGTATGAAATTCCAGTAAGTCCTCCTTAGAGTTTTTATCAATGACCTAAAGATCAGAGATGCTATGATTTAGTCATGAACATGCTTTTTTTATTTTTATAAGATTTTTGAGTTTCAAAGTTTTTCTCCCTCTTTCCCCTTTCATCCCTTTTCCCCAACATGACAAGCAATGTGGCATAGACTATGAATGTCCAATAATGTATTTTCATATTTTAGTCATTTTGTGAAAGAAGAAACAAAACAAAAGGGAAAAAACAAAATTTAAAAAGTGAAAATTGTATGTTTTGATCTGCACTTAGACTCCATATTTCTTTCTAAGGATGCCTAAAGAATTTTCCATCCTGAGACTTTTGAAATTATTTTGGATCATCATAATGAGAAGGGTTGAATCTATCATAGTAGATAATAACATAATGTTACTGTTGTAATATACAGTGTTCTGGTTCTGCTTGCTTCACTTGACATCAGTTTGATGTGTCTTTTCATATTTTTCTGAAATTACCCTGCCCATTATTTCTTTTATTTCCCAATTACATACAAAGATAACTTTCAGCATTCTTCCTTTTGCAAGTTTTTGTACTCCATATTTTTTGATCACCCTTCCTTCCCTCCCCCCTTTCCTAGCACAAAGCAATTTGATATAGGCTATATTGAACATTCGTGTTTTACTTATTTCCTTATAAGTCATGTTGTGAAAGAAGAATTAGAACCATGGGGGGAAAACCCTGAGAAGAAAAGGAAAAACAAAAAAGTTTTAAAAAGTGAATAGTTTGCTTTGTTCTGCATTCAGTATCCATAGGTTCTTCTCTGGATATGGATGATAGTTTCCATAATTGTTATGTCAAGGATTGTCCTTGATCATTGAACTGCAAGAAAGTGCTTCCATCATTGCTGATCATTTCACTAGATTGCTGATAATGTATACAATGTTACCCAGCATCAGTTCATGCAAGTCTTTTCACATTTCTCTCAAGTCAAGCGCTGATGATTTCTGATAGAACAATAGTACTCTGTAACATTCATATGCCATGGTTTGTTCAGTCATTCCCCAATTGACTATTTTGCTTTGTCTGAGATCAAAATTTCTATCTCTGCTTTTTGTTAAATCAGTTGAACCATGATAAATTTTTCTCTAATTTTTCCCCTTTAAACTGTTTGTATATCTCTTCTTCAATGTGTTTCATAAAAAAAAGGGAAAATGGGCAGTTTGCCACATTACACTACAACTTGTTCAATCACTCCAAATTGATGGACATCCCCTTAATTTTCAATTCTTTGCAATAACAAAAAGAGATGCCATACATACATTTTTGTACTTATATGTCCTTTGCCCTTTTTAATGATCTCTTTGGGATTCACACCTAATTAATTGTCCTCCAGAATGGTTGGATCAGTTTGCAACTCTACCAAAAGTGCATTAGTGTTTCAATTTCCTCACATTCCAACATTTATTATTTTCCATTTTTTTAAGAATATGTGTCAACCACATATTCCAGGATTCTGGTTTTTAATCCACTTTGCTATCTGTTTCTGTTTTTGGAAGAATTTATTCCATTCATATTCACAGTTAAGATTATTAATTCCTTATTTCCCTCCATCCTATTTTCTCCCTTTTTATGTTTTTTTCTCTTTCCTTTCCCCTTATCCCTCCTCACCAATGTTTTGCTTCTAAATGTTACATCTTTCAATTTTCCCTCCCTTCAATTGGTTCTCTTTCCTTTATTTCTCCATTTCCCCTTTCCTTTTTTCTTTTCTTTTTATCTTTATTTTTATTTACTCCATCACTTTGATTAACTTTATTTCTCCTTTCTTTTCCCTTCCCCTTTATTTCCTTGTAAAGGAGGATAAATTTCTAAATATATTTAGGAATTTGTTATTTCCTCTTTGAGCCAAATCTGTCGAGAGTAAGATTTACTCACTACTTACACCCTCCCTTCTTTCCTTTTATTATAAATCCTTTGTACCTCATCATGAAAATACTATTTCCCCATCCTATTATAATCCTCTTTTTAATGTCTTAATTGTTTTATACCTATGATACCCACAACTTTTTCAAAGTATACTTTCAACTACCTGATATGAGTCCAATTCTCCTTACATCATAATTTAAACTTGCATCTTCTTTTCGAGAACAATCTTCTGACTGTTCCAATAGAAATATAACCCTCAAGAGCTAAGAGTTTGATCATATCACAGTCTATGCCTATACTTTTTGCCCAAATAAGTTCTTTCCACCCCCACCCCCACATATACACACACAAACCCCTTCCATTTAGCTTACTTTTTGCATCTCCTGAGTCTTGTATTTGAGGATCAAATTTTTAATTCAGTTTTGGTGTTTTTATCAGGAAAATTTGAAAGTCCTCTATTTTATTGAAAATCCATCTTTTCCCCTTCAAAGGATTTCCTGAATTTTGTAGGGTAGGTGATTCTTGATTGTAATCCAAGCTCCTTTTTCCTTAGATCCCTTGATGTTGAAATGGATAAATTCTCTTTTTGGCTACTTTGGCAGTATTTTCTACTTTAGCTGAGAATTCTGAAATTTGTTTCAAGTATTCCTTGTTATCATTATTTTGGGATCGCTTTCTGGGGACAACTGATGCATTCTTTGATGGACTATTTTTAACTTTGTGTTCTAGGATATTAGGGCAGTTTCCCATAATTTCCTGCTTGGTTCGTTCAGGTTCTTTTTCTGATCATGGCTTTTCAATAATACATAAATTATGTCTCCTGGATTTATTTTTTTAATGTCATTCTTTTTTTAAAATGTTCTTTATATTTTCTTCCATTTTTTCAGTCTTTTGCTTTAGTTTGATGGGATTTTGATGTCTCATGGAGTCATTAATTTCCATTTCCATTTGTCCAATTCTAGTTTTTAAGGTTTTATTTTTTCAATTAGTTTTTTGTTTCCTTTCCCAGTGGGTTAATTTTATTTTCCAGCTGATCAATTTCCCTTTTAAACTTACTGTTTCCTTCAGTTAATTTTTCATATTTCTCCTGCATGACTTCATTGCTTCACTCCATTTTTTCTTCTTCATCTCTTCTTTGGTTTTTAAAATCTCATTTGAACTTTTCCAAGAGGTCTTCTTGGAATGGAAAACAGTTCATATACCCCTTAGAGGCTTCACATGTAGGCATCTTGTTATCGTATTCCTCATCTGAGATCTTGTTTTTATCAACCCTATCAGAATAATAGTTGTCAATGCTTAGCAATTTCTGTTGTTTTTTCTTTTTTTTTTTTTGGTCATTTTATCAGTTGAGTTCTATCCCTGTGTTGTAGGGTGTTTCTCCCAAGCTTTTTTTTTTTTTTTTTTTTTTTGCTGGGGGCTGGTTCCTGATTTTCCATTCTGACATTTCCAGTGTTTCTTGGTTTCTCCCTGTGTAGCCCAACACTGCATCAGCTCCCCAGGGCTGGAAATCTTTCCTTCTAAGTTGGAATTGGGATCTTCACTGCTAAACAAGTGTGCCTAGACCTTAATTTTGCTGTGGTTAAAAGTTTCCTCTTGGTTTTCCAACTCTATGACTTTACACTGGGATTAGAATCCCCTTTTACCCATACAACATTTCCTTGAATTTTCTCTAAGATATCTGGCTGAAAAGTTGTTTCATTGTTTTTTGGTGGATTCTGTCCCTTTTAGGAGCAACTTAAAAGTTATCATTCAAGGTTTTTTTGGGGACAGCTCTAGGAACTTCTAGTTTTCGACCATCATCTTGGCTCTACCCTGGAAGTCCCTGCCCACCATTTCCTAAAGCACATTACACTACAACTTGTTCAATCACTCTGAAATGGTGGCCATCCCCTTAATTTTCAATTCCTTGCAATCACAAAAAGAGATGCCATACATACATTTTTGTACATGTAGGTCCTTCTCCCTTTTTAATGATCTCTTTGGGATCCACACCTAATTGTTCTCCAGAATCAGTTTGCAACTCTACCAAAAGTGCATTAGTGTTTCAATTTTCTCACATTCCAGCATTTATTATTTTTCCATTTTTTTAACCTGACTGGTGTGAGGTGATTCTTCAAAGTTTTTTTTAAAAAATTTTCATTGTTTTAATGATCGTGATTTAAAGCATTTTGTCTATATATGTACATAAATGTCAATAAACTATATAAGGAGAGTATATGTGGCTAATGATAAATTTAATTTCTTCATCTGAAAATTGCTTGTTTATATCCTTTAACCATATCACAATTGGAGAATGACTTTTATTCTTATAAATTCATTACACTTCTCTCCAAAGTTGAGAAATTAGGCCTTTATTAGAAACTGGATATAAAAATTGTTTTCTCTGCTTTCTTCCTAATCTTTGTTGAACTGGTGTTGTTTATTCAAAAACTTTTAAATTTAATGTAATTGAAATTATTAATTTTACATTTCATAATTTCCTCTAAATCTTGCTTGATCATGAGTTCTTCTTTTCTTCAAAAGTCTGACAGGTAAACTATCCTTGCTCTCCTAATGTGCTTAATCTATGACTTTTAAGTTTAAACCATGTACCCATTTTGATATGGTAGGAGATATTGATCTATGCCTAGTTTCTACCATATTATTTTCCCATCAATATTTTTTAAAATAATAATTTCATATTTCAGAAGCTGAACAAACAGTAGATTCCTACAGTCTTTTACTACTGTGTCTTGTATACTGAATCTGTTCCACTTACCAAGCACTCTATTTTTTAATCAATTCCAAACAGTCTTGATGTTTGATGCTTTATAATACTTTTAGATCTGGTTCAGCTAGATCACTTTTCTTTGATTTTTTTTTGCAATAATTCCCTTGATATTATTGAACATTTGCTCTTCCAGATGAATTTTGTAATTAAATTTTTGTATATGCATCAAATAAATTTTTTTTGTACTTTGATTGGTATGGCTTTGAATAAGTAAATTAATTCAGGAAGAATTATCATATTTATTAATTTGGCTCAGAAAACCTATGAGTGATTGATATTTTCCACTTGTTTAAATATGACTTTATTTGTGGGAAAAGTGCTTCTTAATTATGTTCTTGGATTTGTCTTGGCATGTATACTCCCAAATATTTTATATTGCTAATATATATTTTAAATGGAATTCATTACTTCTAGGCTTTATTGATGTTATAGAAATATTGGTGATTTGTGTGGGTTCCTTTTATATCCAGCAGCTTACCATTTAATTATTTCACGTATTTTTTAGTTGATTCTCTAGGATTCTTTAAGTTTGCAATCATATAATCTACAATGAATGATAGTTTTATTTCCTCATTTTAATTTCTTGAATTTCTTGTTTGTCTCTTATTGTTGAAAGATATCATTTTAGTATATTATTGAATAATAGTTATGTTAATGGACGTGCTTGTTTCACCCCTGATTTTATTGGAAAGCTTATCCCCACTATAGATAATGTTTATGTATGGCTTTAACTGCATATTACTTATATTTTTAAAAAATTTAAATTAATTCCTAAACTCTATAGTTTTTATTGGAATTGATGTTGTGTTTTGTCAAAAGCTTTTTCTGCATTTCTTAAAATAATCAAATGATTTCTTTGTTTACTCTTTGATATGGTCAATTATGCTAAGAGTTTTTATAATATTGAACCAATCCTGCATTTGTGGTATGAATTCCACTAGGTTAAAATCTATTATTCATGAGACAACTAGGTGACAGGATGAATAGAATACTGGTCCTGGAGTCAGGAGGATCTAAGTTCAAATCAGAACTCAAACCTTGCTGTGTGACCTTGGGCAAGTCACTTAACCCCATTGCCTTGCATAAACAACAAAAAGCTATCATTCACATAATTAATTGCTATAAACTCTTTGCTAATGTTTTATTTAAAAATTTTCCATCAAGATTCATTAAGGAAATTAATCTATAATTTTCTTTCTCATTTTGACTCTTCCTGGTGAGACATCACCACAATATTGGTGTCATAAAATGAATTCAGTGTGACTCCTTCTTGGCCTATTTTTCCAAATGATAGTAATGGAATTAATTTTTCTCTAAAAGTTTGGTAGAGATCACTTGTAAATCCATCTGGTCCTGGAGGTTTTTCCCTTTAGAGAATTCATTGATTTATTATTCAATTTCTTATTTTTAATGGGGTTATTTAAATATTTGTTTACTTTTCTGCTGATCTAGGAAATTTATCTATTCTCAATTTATCCATTTCATTTAAATTGTCACATTTATTGCTATATGGTTGGGCAGAATAGTTTCAAATAATATAATTTGCTCTTCATTGATGACGAATTCACCCTTTTCATTTTAATACCAATAATTTGGTTTTCTTCTTTTTAAAATCAAATTAATCTAATATTTATCTATTTTATAGTTTTCCTTCATAAAACAACTTTTAGATTTTTTAGTTCAATAGTTTTCTTAATTTCTATTAAAGAAATAACTTCTTTGATTTTCAGAATTCCTAATTTGGTATTTAATTGGGTATGTTTAATTTATTATTTTTCTTACCTTTTTAGTTGCATGGCCAATATACCGATCTCATCTTTATTTTATTCATGTAAGCATGTAGACATATAAAAATTTCCCTAGGTATTCTTTTGACTATATCCCATAAGTTTTGCTATATCTTCTCATCATGGTCATTCTCTCTGATAAAATTATTAAATGTTTCTAAAATTTGTTGCTTGTTCTACTTATTCTTTGGGATTAGGTTATTTAATTTCCAATTAATTTTAATATATCTTTGCATGACCCTTTGTTACGCACAATTTTTTTGTATCATGATCTGAAAAAATCTATGCATTTAATATTTCTGCCTTTCTGCATTTTACTGTGAGATCTTTCTGCCCTAATGCATGGTCTGTTTTTGTGTAGGTGCTATGCCTTGCTGAGGTAAAGGGATATTCCTTTCTATCCTCATCCAATTTTCTACAGAGATTTATCATATCTAAATTTTCTAAAATTATATTAACTTGCTTAGCTTCTTTCTTTTTAATTTTGTGGTTAGATTTATCTAATTCTGAGAGAGTCTCCTACTAGTATAATTTTGCTATCTATTTCTTCCTGTAATTCACTTAACTCCTCTAAGTAATTGGTTGGTATACCACTTGGGGAATATATTTTTAGCATTGATAATACTCTGTTTTCTATGGAATATTTTAGCAAGATGTAGCTTTCTTTCTCCTCTTTTAATTAGATGAATTTTTGCTTTTGTTTTGTCTGGGATCAGCATCACTACTCCTTTAAAAAAAACTTTAGCTCAAGCATAATATAATTCTGTTTCAGTATTTTACCTTTGCTCCATGTGTATCTCTCTCCTTCAAATGTATTTCTCATAAATAGAATATTTTAAGTTTCTTTTTTTAAAATTCCATCTGCTACTTGCATTCATTTTATGGAGAGTTCATCCCATTCACATTCACAGTTATGATTACTAACTAGATATTTCCACATCATCCCATTTACCCTTCTTTATATACCCTTCTTTCTCCTTCCCTGTCTCTCTCACCCATTGTCTCTTTTTTTTAAGTTCCTGACCACTACCTCTTTCAGTTGACCCTCTTTTCAATCAGCCTTCTGTTTTTTTTTTCTTTCCTTTCTTATCTCCTATTTCTTTTAGGGTAACATGGGTTGCTCCACTGAAATCAGCATGTATGTTATTCCCTCTGAACCAAATCTGATGAGAGTAAGGTTTAAACAAAGTTCACTCCTCCCTTTTTTCCCTCTCTACTCTAATTAGTTTCCAAAACTCTTTATGAAGCATAATTTACCCTATTCATTCTTCCCCTTTCTTCTTCTACTCTCACAATCGTTTTTTTTAATGACAATTTTCTCCAAGAAAATGACACCGATAGGACATCATGCCCAAAGTTATGGGATTCAGGCAAAGCAATTTTTTATGAGTAATTTTATTTCTCTAAAAGCTTACATGAATAAAAATAGAGAAAGAGGAGATCAATGAATTGGGCATGAAAATGAAAAATCTAGAAAAAGAGCAAATTATAATTTCCAATTAAAGACTCATTTCTAAAATATATATATAGAGAACTGAGACAAATTTCTAAGATTACAGGATATTCCCTACTTTTGACAATTGGTCAGGGGATAATGAACAGACAATCTTCAGATGAAGAAATTAAAGTCAAATATAGTTAGTTTAAAAAATACTCTTAAATCATTCTAGGTTAAAGAAATACAAATTAAAACATCTCTGAGGTATCATTTTACACCTATCAGATTGGCTCAGATGACAAAAAAGGAAAATGATCAACATTCTATTTTTAATGCCTGGTTGCTCTTGATTTCTCACAGAACAACAGAGATAGTAAAAATGGGAATATAGTCTTAGTATGGATATTGTTGGATCAATGAGCACTGTGTTATACTGTTCTTTTACCCAAGTGCTTAAGACAGTCCTGAAAGACCAGTTATGGAAAATTCTACCCATGTTTACAGAAAAAAAAGTATGAAATCTGGATGCAGAGCAAAGCATATAATGATTAATTTTTACAATTTAGTAAATGTTTTTCCTTTCTTTTTTTCATGTTTTTCCCCCTTAGTTCTAATTTCTCTTTTTTTTAATATGACTGAAATGGAAATATGTTAAACATGAGTGTACATAAAAAACTGTTACTATATTGATTACCACCATGGGGGAAGGAAGGTAGGAGGATGGTAAAAAAAAAATGAGAAACTCTTAAACTTGCAAATGAATGAATGTTATTTTTGCATGCAATTGGAAAAATAAAATAAAATAATTAAATTTTTTTTTAATTGTCAATTTCAACCATTTCAATAATTTTAATTTATCTCTGCTGCCTCTATTTTCTATGTCAGTTGTTTTTGCTATGTTTTAATTCTTTTGTTTTTTGTTTGGTCAATTTTTGATGCCTCATAGAGTCATTAGTTTCCACTTGCCCAATTCTAAATTTTTAGGAATTTTCTTCATTTAACTTTTGTACTTTTAAAAAGTTTTCTTCAGTGAACTTTTTTTTCCCATTTGGTCATTCTATTTTTAAAGAATTTTTTTTCTAGCCAAGTTTTGTACCTCCTTTTTCAAGTTGAGAACTCTTATTTTCATAATGCCCTTGCATAATTCTAATTTCTTTATCCATTTTTTCTTTTACTTCTTTTGTTTGATTTTAAAAATCATTTTTGAGTTTTTCTAACAGGGCTTTTTTTCAATCTGAAACCTTTGAATTTTGCATATAAACATTTTCACCTAACTGTCCTCTTCAGAGTTTTTGTTTTGACTTTCTTTATCACGATAGTAACTTTCTGTGGTCAAGGCTCTTATTTTGCTCATTTTAAAAAGGTTGGTCTTTTTTCCTCAGTTACAGGAACTCTACCAAGTTTTTTGCACTGGGGCCAAGTGACCTAGGTCCTGGCTTTCTACACCAAGGTCTCTGAGGTTGGTTGCTTGCCCAGTTTGATGGCATTGCCCAGTCTAATTGCATTCTTTACATCCTGAGTTCCAGGACAGGCTTCCAAGACTCTGGAGTCTCCAGAGATGGGTTACTTTGCCACTGGCCTGCTGTGCTAGAAGTAGAGTGTCTCAGTTGTTCATCTGCTCTGTGGCCAAGATGGGATGCTGGGATGCTGCCTGCACTGTGTGATGCTGTTCTTTTACCCAAGTGCTTCAGACCTTTTTTGAAGTCCTTTTAAGTTACCTTAGTCTGGAAAATTGTTCCACTTTGTCTTTTTAAGAATTTTGTCAGTTCAGAATTCTTTTAGAGGTTTGATTAAAGGGTTTTTTTTTTTCTATGGGAAACTGGAAGAGCTCAAGCAATTTACTGGCTTTTTGCCTTCATCTTGGCTCTCCTTCTCAAAGTCATACTTCTAATAAGTACTGGAGTGAGGATTTGAAGAAGGATTCCTGGCTTAGGATCCACAACTGTACAGGGAAGTATAGTATAATTCCCTTCAGGAGTTCTGACCTGCATAAAGAAATAGCTATGATATAAATCTGGATGTGAAAAATGACAGGAATAACTATTATCCTTTCATAATCTCAAACCAAAATGGCTTTCTTTGGTATTTTTCAAATTCATATCATAGTCATTTGTTAAGTGCATTTATTTCCAAATTTTGAATTTGTTGAAATAATATTGTTCCAAAGACTCAATCAATCTGCTGTATAATTAAGGACACACCTTATGTCTCTGGGACTGTTTCCTTATTTTTAAAATGTAGAAAGGGCACCACAGAGTTGAAGATTATTTCGAACATATAGAAACGAGTATGAAAAAAATTAAAAACCATGTCAGATGAAAGTGGATCAAAAACTTAGGAGAAATGAACTGGGACCAAAAAAACTGTCTGCATAAGAGAGTCGAGGGAAGAGTGAGATCTGCAAGTGACACAGTGCAAAGAGAAACAGCTCACATACACCAAAAAAGAGTTAGGATTCAAAATATATTTTGATAAGCTAGAAAATATTGGACTAGATATAAAGGATGAAATTTTGAGTAATTCAGTTTCAAGTCTTGCTCTCGTGTTCAAGAAAGTGATTTCACAAAACCAGTTTGGGGAGACATTTTTGGTAATTTAAAAAAAAATATATATCTAGAAATTTCAATGGAGCCTAAATTCAAAATAATACAATAATATAATATCGGTCAAAATAACTAATGTGACCCTGGAGCTACTTTAAGAAAAATGCAATTTTTTTAAAGCAGGGAAGCTGTAGTCCTGCTATAATATGCATGTTCAGGCCATATCTGTAAGTTAATATTCAACTATGGACAATACATTTTAAGCAGGTCATTAGTAAGGTGAAGATTGTTCAGGGATTTGGAACAACAAGAATAGTGATGGCCAGTCCATGCTATATGAGGATAGGTGAAAGGAGACATTAATCCTAGAGAAGACTCAGAGGGAACATCATCTTCAAGTTCTAAAATGTTGTCATATGGATTAGTTTTACATCCTTGGTCTGTCTCCCAAAGGCAGAAGTAGGAACAATTGCTAAAAGTTGCAAAGGGATGAATTAGGATTGATGTAAAGAAAAATTTTTAATTAGCACTATCCAAAAGTTGAATAGGCTGATCCAAGAGATAAAGGAGTCTCATTCACTAGACATCATCAAGTAATGATTAGATGGTTCTTTGTGAGATTTTTTAAATGGAAATTCTTTTTTCTATTTTTGGTTGAAATCTATGATACTGAGAAATTTCTGTAGTTCTGAGAGATGATAACATCAAATATTTGAAAGACTTTTATAAAGGATTAGACTTATTCTTTGACCCAGAGAGCAAAACACTGAACATTTTTATAATATTTCAAATGGGCAAATTTCACTTTTATTTAATGAAGCGTTCTTAGAAATTTGAGTTGTCTCAAAGATTCCTCTTAAATCAATGGCTTCTCCATTCCTTAACATCTTTAGGTTCAGAGTGCATTAATGCTTGTAATGGAGTATACGGCTGCATCAGATTCTGTGTTTGTATTATTCTCTAAGATAGCCTTTTTCAGTTGTCTTTGCCCAAGGAATCTCTAAGGCATATACTGTGAATAGACATTGTAGTTAAGATGATTTCTTAGACTTGGATTCATCAAGATTTATTTAAAAGAAAACTATCTTGGGGGCAGAGCCAAGATGGCAGGAAGAAGGCAGGAATTTCCAGAAACTTGTTGCCCCAAAAACTCCCAAAGCCATCAAATTATGACTCTAACAAAAATTTAGAAGGGCAGAGCCCATAGAAAGACTGAGTGATACAATTTCCCAGTCCAAGACAACTTAGATGTTTGGGAGGAAAGGTCTGTTTCACTGAGACCAGGGGTTGGGAAAAACCACTGTGAGCACAGCTGTAGCTGCAGCCACAGCACAGCACAGTCAGGGAGAGTGCCTAGATCCCTGGGGCACCTGAGTCCATGGCAGAGGGGGCAGTTTCCAAACCTCCTGGCCAGAATCACCAGGAACAGATTGAAGGGATGATAAGAGAACTCTGCGGCACTAGAGTAAGTACAGAGCAAGTGCTAGCCTCAGAGCAGCCCTGTGGTGAGAAACTTCAGTGGGAATCGGCAGAGTCACCTAGCAAGTCCAGAATTCTCAGCCCACTGATGGTAAGGTGGTTGTGGGACTCAGCTTTTTGTCCACACACTCAAATCCAGGTTGCAATTTGGGCTCAGATCATCTTATAAGGCCTTCAAGGAATTAAGTTTGCTGTGGGTTGTCCCCAAAATCTTCCAAAGCTTTGTAAGTTTGATAAATCAGTCATAGGCTGAGGAAATGAACAAACAAAAGAAAAAGAAGAATCTGACCATAGAAAGTTATTTTGGTCCCATGGAAGCTTCAGAAGATGACAAAACTGGGGGCAGCTAGGTGGCATAGTGGATAGACCACTGGCCCTGGTGTCAGGAGTACCTGAGTTCAAATCCAGCATCAGACACTTAATAATTACCTAGCCGTGTGGCCTTGGGCAAACCACTTAACCCCATTGCCTTACAAAAAAAAACCTAAAAAAAAGAAGATGACAAAATCAAAGCTGCTGTACCCAAAACCTCCAAGAGAAAAAAAAATGGGTTCAGGCTATGGATGAACTCAAAAAAGATTTTGAAAAGCAATTAAGGGAGACAGAGGAAAAATTGTGAGGAGAAATAAGAGCAATGCAGAGAAATCATGAAAATCAAATCAGCAACTTAGTGAAAGAAATATAAAAAAACTGAAGAAAATAATATATTAAAAAGCAGTTTAGGCCAAATGGAAAAAGCAACACAAAAGGCAAAGGAGAAGAATGCCTTAAAAAACAAAATTGGCCAGCTGGAAAAGGAGATAAAAAAACCTCTCTGAAGAAAATTAACTCATTCAAAAGTAGAATGGAACTAAAGGAAGCTGATGACTTTACAAGAAATGAGGAAGATATAAAACTATTCCAAAAAATCCCCCCAAATTAGAAGAAAATGTGAAATATCTCCTTGGGAAAACAATCTCAAAAACAGATTCAGAAGAGATAATTTAAAAATTATTGAGCTACATGAAAGTCAAAAACAAGAAAAGAGCCTAGACTTCATTTTTCAAGAAATAATACAGCAAAATTTCCCCGAGATCCTAGAAGCAGAGGATAAAATAAAAATTGAGGGAATTCACCAATCACCTCCTGAAAAAGATCCCAAAAGAAAAAATTTCCAGGAATATTATAGTCAAATTAAAAAACTCCCAAGTGAAAGAGCAAATACTAAAAGCTTTCAGAAATAAACAATTCAACTACCATAACTCTATAGTCAAGATTACACAGGATCTGGTAGTATCTATGTTAAGGGCTCATAGGGCTTGGAATAGGATAATCTAGAAGGAAGAAGACCTTGGTTTATAACTGAGAATAAACTACCCAGCAAAACCGAACATCCTTTTTCAGGGGAAAAGATGGCCTTTCAATGAAACAGGGACTTTCAAACTTTCTTATTGAAACACCAGAGCTGAACAGAAAGTATGATCTCCAAGTTTAGGACTTGAGGGAACCATAGAGGGGGTGGATGAGAAGGACTAATTATGAGGAGCTTAATGGTGTTCAGCTGTTTGTATTCCTGCATGGGAAGAAGATACTGTTAACTCATATGAACTATATATATATATATATATATATATATATATGTATATATATATATATATATATATATATATAGAGAGAGAGAGAGAGAGAGAGAGAGAGAGAGACAGAGAGAGAGAGAGAGAGAGACAGAGAGACAGAGAGACAGAGACAGAGAGACAGAGACAGAGAGAGACAAGGCACAGGAAGGAGATGAATATAATGGTATAATATAGTAAAAAGATGGAATCAATGGGTGATTAAGGAAAGTACTGGGAGGAAGAGAAAGGAGAGGAAGAAGGGGATTATTTCACAAAAGAGTCAAGACAAAGCTTTTACAATGGAGTGGAATAGGGGAAGGTGAGGGAGATTGAGTGATCCTTCTCATCAGAAATGGCTCAGAGAGGAAACAACGTAGACACCAAATAGGGTATAGAAATCTTCCTTACCCTAGAGAAAAATGAGAAGGAAAGGAATGGGATAAGGGGGAACTGGAAGAAGGAAGAGGGGAGTAGGTGACAGAAGATGGGGAGGATCATGGGAGAGGGTACTCAGATGCAATACACTTTTTTTTAAAAGTTTTTGCAAGGCAATGGGTTAAGTGGCTTGCCCAAGGCCACACAACTAGGTAATTTTTTAAGTGTCTGAGACTGGATTTGAACCCAGGTACTCCTGACTCTAGGGCCAGTGCTCTATACACTGAACCACCTAACCTCCCCATGCAACACACTTTTGAACAGGGACAGGGTGACAGGAGAGAGAGAGAATAGAATGAATGAGAATAGTCAGGAATAGAGTGAATTGAAGTACAGCTTATGATGGCAACTGTGGGAAGGATATTGAAACAACTTCTTTGGTAGACTTATAATAAAGAGGGCAACTCATTCCAGAGACAGAGTCTTGGAATCTGAACACAGACTAAAGTACATTTTTTTTTCTCTTTCACTATTCTCTAGGTTTCTCAACTTTTTGGGGGAGGGGATTGTGTTTACTCTCACAACAGGATTATTGTAGTAATATAAAATAAATAAACCAAAAAAAGGAAAGAAAATGTAAAAAAGATAAAAGAAAGCTATCTTCATAAACATCAAGATTTATTTAAATGAAAACTATCTTCACAAACATAACGAAGACTTCAAGGATTAAGGACAAATCTGCTTTGGGGGAAAAAAGAAAATTCCATTTTATGCTGGCATTTTCCTTTTTCATTGAATTTTTATTTTTTCAATTACATGAAATGGTAGTTTTTCAACGTTCATCCCTTTGCAAATTTATGAATTCTACATTTTTCTACCACTCTCCTTTCCCTCCCCACTCCCCATAGTGGTAAACATTCTGGTAAAAGTTGTACACGTACATTCTTGTTTAATGTATTTATTGGTCAGGTTGTGAAAGAGGAATTAAAACTAAAGGAAAGCAAAAAGAAAACATGAGAAAGGAAGAAAGAAGATAAAAGGTTTTCTTTGTTAAATCATGAACATTGTACATGTTTTCTCTCCCCTCCCATGTGTATGTCATTCTCCATAGCAAGTCTCTCAAAGTTGTCCTAGATCACTGAATTGCTAGAGAGCTAAGTCCACCATGGTTGATCATCTCACAATTCTGTTGTTAATGTGCACAATGTTCTCTTGGTTCTGCTCACTTCACTTACGATCAGTTTATATAATTCTTTCCATGCTTCTCTAAATTCTGATTACTCATGATTTCTTATAGAACAATAGTACTCAATCAACTTCATGTAACCATAACTTGTTTGGTCAATCCTTCAATCTGCAACTACTTCAAAAGCTTCTCTAAATATTTTTGAACATGTGACATTTTTCCTATTTTTATGAATATGATCAATTTTATTGTTCTTTGGGCATAGTTCCAGATTGCTTGTTTCATTTTTCAAAACATTACAAATTCTTGCCCATTCTTGAAAATCTACTTTCCAAATATAATGTTTCTGTTTATATCACAACAGCATGCTACTTTGAACAATTCCATTCAATTTAATAAACATTTCTCAAGTTCTTACACCTTTCCAAGCCTTTTATTCTTTGCTAAAGATAAAAAGAAAAAAAAATCCACAACAAAACACAACATGAACTAGACCCTTCTCACAAAAATCTTAGATTTCTTTTTTTTTTGTAGGTTTTTGCAAGGCAAATGGGGTTAAATGGCTTGTCCAAGGCTACACAGCTAGGTAATTATTAAGTGTCTGAGGTGGCTTGTCCAAGGCTACACAGCTAGGTAATTATTAAATGTCTGAGGCCGGATTTGAACTCAGGTACTCCTGACTCCAGTGCCAGTGCTCTATCCACTGCACCACCTAGCCGCTCCAGATCTTAGATTTCTAAAACCTGAAATGAATCTTAGTTCCTTTCCTTCAGGGATACAAATGACCACCCATATATATTTTTCCAAAGAGGTTCACCTAACATGCTGGTAACTTTCCTGGCTTTCTGTTTATATCAAAAAAGAGTTTCAGGCCAAGATGGCAGAGACAAGACAGGCACTGGGGTTAAGGTCTCCTGATCTTCCCTCATATATAATATGAAACAAACTTTTTTTTAGGTTTTTGCTAGGCAATGGGGTTAAGTAACTTGCCCAAGGCCACACAGCTAGGTAATTATTAAGTGTCTGAAACTGGATTTGAACCCAGGTACTCCTGACTGCACGGCCGGTGCTT
This sequence comes from Macrotis lagotis, assembly GCF_037893015.1. Taxonomy (NCBI): domain Eukaryota; kingdom Metazoa; phylum Chordata; class Mammalia; order Peramelemorphia; family Peramelidae; genus Macrotis; species Macrotis lagotis. Next base: position 38,675,621 of record NC_133661.1, on the reverse strand, counting down.
TATCCACTGTGCCACCTAGCCACCCTGAAACAAACTTAACAGAAATCTGATCAACAATATCCAGGAAAAGAAGCTAGGAGAACATTTATATACAAGGTCTGTCTTCAGGGAGCAGTGGACAGAGAGCAGAGAGTCAGCCAGGGTGGGGTGAGTGCCAGACTAACCTAGGTTCAGCTGGGGAGGTGTTGACTGTGGGAGCAGTGATCCAAGAACCAACTCAGGCACAGAGGCTGTGGTTGTGGGACTGGACAATCTGGGGTGTTCTGGCAGGGCTGGAGGACAAGTTCCAGAACAGTGAGATGCACAGACTCTGTACATTCATTTCAGCTGGACCCTCTCCCCAGAACAAACACAGTTAAGAGCCCACCCCCCACCCTGAGGCTCAGGGTGGGCTACAGAGCTCCTGCAGCTGAATAGGGAGAATAATTACCTTGCCCCAGGGCATAGCCCACATTGATAGAGAATATACTTAGCTAGAAGTGATTGACACTAATGACTTTTCTGTGACTCAGAATAATTTAAAACAATACCTCCTTAAAAAGTGGGACAGTAAAGAGACAGGAGGCTGGAGGAGATTGAATGGGGCTTAAATCTCTTTACATTAAGAGATGCAAAAGACCAATTGCCATAAAGGGGAAGAAGGGAGGAGGTGAGAACCATCTAAATCTTACTCTCATCAGATTTGGCTTAAAGTTAACATACATACACACTCAGTTAAGAAACTTATCTCACCTTTCAAGCATTAAAAGGGAAAAAGGGGAGGGGGAGGATAAGAGGAACTAACAGAAGTAAGGGAAGGAAGAAGGGGAAAAAGGAAAGTGTAAAGAAAGGAGAGTGGCTTGAATACACGGGGCAAACACACTAAAGGTGGTGATCTTCAAAAGCAAAATACTGGGAATATGGTTAAAGTGATAAAAGGAGAAAATACAAACAGAGGGAAGATAGCATGGAGGGCAATAAGGAGTTAGTAATTAAAATTTTGAATGTTACTGGAATGAACTCTTCCTTAAAATGTAAGCAAATCGCAGAGTGGATTAAAACCAGAATCCTACAATATGCTGCTTACAAGAAGCTCATTTGAAACAGATAGATGCATACATAGAGAGAGTAAAGGTAAAAGGTTGGCGCAAATATATATTTTGCTTGAGCTGAAGTGAAAAAAACAGATGTTGCAATCCTTATCTCAGACAAAGCAGCAGCAAAAATAGATAGCTTTAAAAAAGATAAGGAAGGAAACTCTATCCTCCTAAAAGGTACCATGGACTATAAAGTAATCTCAATATTAAATATGTAAGCACCAAATGGTACAGAATCCAAATTCTTAGAGGAGAACTTGAAGGAGTTACAGGAAGACAGCAAAATTATACTAGTGGGAGACCTCAACCTCCTGCTCTGCTGTTTTCTAAACTCAGAGAGTCCAGCTTTTGCCATAAAATCTCTCTCTTCGATAAAAACTTTTGGAAAATTTGGAAGTTAGTGTGGCAGAGACTTGGATTAGACCAACACCTCACATCCCATACCAAGATAAAATCAAAATGGATACAGGATTTAGACAAAAAAAACAATATTATTAGTAAACTAGGAGATCGGGAATAGTTTATCTAAGAGATCTATAAAAAGAGAAGCAGTTTATGACCAAGGAAGAGATGCAGAACATCATTAAAAACAAACTAGATAATTTTGATTACATTAAATTAAAAAAACTTCTGTACAGACAAAACTACTGTAACCAAGATCAAAAGAAATGTAGTAAATTGGGAAACAACTTTACTAGTTTTCCTGACAAAGGACTCATTTCTAAAATATTTACAGAAATGAGTCAAATTTTAAAAAAAGTAAACAAGCCATTCCCGTACTGACAAATGATCAAAGGAGATGCAAAGACAATTTACAGATGAGGAAATCAAAGCAATCCATAGTCATATTGTTACAAATGGCTCAAGAATACTTAGTCCAGAGTGATTAAAATGGTTTTCATTAAGATATCTAAACAAAATGGCACACTTCTCTCATGGTGGGAGAGAGGGGCAGGGGAAATCCCAAGATACAAGCCCTTTTATACATTTTGAAAGACTTTGTTCCTTCCCCATTCATGCCAATCATAGGCTTTGGTCACAAGTCTAATTGATACATTGGTTCCTATATGTTTCCCCACCCTGCTCATTATACTAACGAATAAGAACAGATAGATCTCTTTGGGCATGTGCAATGGTGAGGTCAAGACTAGGTTACTCTTGATCAGTTAAGGACTACTTTCTTCTAATCTAGTTTGTCATTTTTGGAATGGGATTAGGAGAACTATCCCAGTTTTGTGATTGACTTGGACTGTTTCCCACTTTGTAATGGATTTCAAAGGGGCCCACTTCCACACCTTGTGAAGACCAATAGTGCCCTTCATTCCTCACAATATGAAACATTGCTCTAAATCACTAGTTATTAGACAAATTAAAGCATCTCTGAGGTACCACTTCACACCTCTCAGACTGGCCAATGTGACCAGAAAGGACAGTGATCAATGTTGGAAGGGATGTGGGAAATCTGGGGCACTAATACATTATTGTTGGGTCTGTGAACTCATCCAACCTTCTGGAGAGCAATTTGGAATTATTCCTAATGGGCAATAAAATATGCATACCCTTTGATCCAGAAATACCACTACTGGGTCTATACCCTGAAGAGATCATGAAAAAGGATAAAAACATCACTTGTACAAAAATATTCATACCAGCTCTGTTTGTGGTGGCGAAGAATTTGGAAAGTGAGTGAATGTCTATCAATTGGGGAATAGTTGAACAAATTGTGATATTGTACATTATGGAACACTATTGTTTTATTAGAAACCAGGAAGGATGGGAATTCAGGGAAGACTGGAAGGATTTGCATGATCTGACACTGAGTGAGATGAGCAGAACTAGAACATTATATGCCTTTACAACAATATGGGGGTGATGATCAACCTTGATGGACTTGCTCATTCCATCAGTGCAACAATCAAGCACAAATTTGGGGTATCTGTGATGGAGAATACCATCTGTATCCAGAGAAAGAATTGTGGAGTTTCAACAAAGACCAAAGACTATTACCTTTAATTAAAAAAAACATTATCTTATTATGTAATTCTGCTATCTCTTATACTTTATTTTTTTCCTTAAGGGTATGATTTCTCTCTCATCACATTCAACTTAGATCAATGTTTATCATGGAAACAATGTAAAGACTAACAGACTGCTTTCTGTGGCAGGGGATGAGGGGAGAGATGCAAGATTAGGGGAAAAAATTGTGAAATTCAAAATAAATAAAATTTTAAAAAAGTCTCAATTGACCTTTCTCCTTCCTCCAATATTAATCCCAATTGGTCTATGGAGCTTGTCTTTATTTCAAGCAATTCCTTGATCACAGCCTTTACCCCAAAACTTCAGAACTTCTTATTCCTTATATATTTTCACTCACTCCTAACTACCATATACTTTTCCATAGCCATCTGAGTGACAATCATCTTTGGTTCTTAAGGGGCAGTGGAGTTACATCTTTTTAATATATAACTTTTTAATATAGAACCATTTTGTTAAATTTTTATTAGCAGACTGGGTCTCTGCTTTCATGGGAAGTTTGGGATCTCTAAAGCTGTTTTGTAACTTTCCCTAAATATGAGAAATTATTCTCCTCTTTCTTTTCAATTCTGTACTCAAATTTTATCCATTAGTCCTGCTTCTCCTAGACATCACACTGTTAGATAATCTATATAAGCTGTCCATCCCAGTGCATGGTAAATAATACATTTGAGTAGACAGTTTTTATAATACTTGGTTTTTCCAGGGTCTTTAGATTGAACAAAATCCTTTAAGTGATCACAGATCCCCTCTAGAAGTCAATGCAATGACTTCGAATCTTATCAATCAATGCAATATCACATTCATCACACTGGCAAATGCTTTCTTTAAACAAACATCTCTATTATATACCTTGTCTGATATTTATTATCAGAGGGTCATTGAACAGAGCTATTTCTATTTTTTCATCTTCCTAGGAATCTTAAATCATCTTGATTTATGATTAGGAGATAATGTGTAAAAAATGAGCCTTTAAATGAACATTTTTTCTAGGAAGTATTTTCTTGTTTATGATTAACAAATATTAAGTATAATGGGATCTTATATTTTATATCCTCAAGTAATTGTGAAATAATAAAGGCATAACTCATTCTTGAGCTCATTCTTTTATTTAAATATTTCTAGTTTTTTCTGTGACTGCCATATAGTTTTTTTCTCATTTTTTCTTGTTTGTAAATTGTGATCTTTTCTCTGACATGTTCTAAAATCTAGAGACAACTTACTTGCAAATAAATTTCACATTCCTAAGTCTTTGCTATTTGTACAAATGTGACCAATTTAATTTCTTGAGAATATTTGAAGCTTGTCATGTCTAGCACCTATCAATTCTTTTTGTTTGGAGAAGTGCTGATGCTATAGAGGTGTGCTTCTGGTTAATGGACATCTTTGCACTCCTTCACTTCTTACTCTTGAACCATAGCCATATGTTTTCCCTTATCCCCACCTTTTAATACTTTTGAATTTTAGTCACCATATATCAGAGTCTATGTTGATTTGATCTTAAGGGTCTTTTCAAGGTCTTTATGGAATTTCTTTACGTCTTTATCTTCAGCAACTGATGATTTAAACAAAGTATAATTATATTCTTGGTCATTTTTTTTTGCAGATACTTTTTTTAATACTTCATTGATTGATGAGTAACTGTGTCATAAAATAATTCTCCTTTTAATGTCACAATTATGTTTTTTGTATTTTACATTTTACTTAAAGTCAAAGCATTTATGCATGTAAGTTAACATGAAATATTCCAAATGAATGTAAACTAATTTCAGGATGTGGAGGACAGATAACTAAGAGAATCAAGAAAGAATATTTCTTAGAAATATTCAGAGAAAGAAATACATTAAGGCAGATAACCTTTCATTTCTTGTTTCCAAGTTTAAAGCAAACATAAAATTATCAACCAGAAAATTAAGCCATGAGAATTTCTTTCTACATATAAATATCCACTTATATATTAATATCACATTAAATAGACCAGGGTTACTTTCAGTACAAATAGCTTATAACTTTTGTGTTCATTGGTCATAGTTTGAATTGCAGTTCTAACATTTACTATCTTTGTATTTGGGACTTGGTATTTCCCACTTTTCAGCCTCAGTTTCTTCAAATGTCAGAAAAAGTGAACTTCCTGTGCTATGGAAAGGTAGCATATTATTACTAATGTTATTGAATTTAATTGACCTCCCCTCTTCTCCTTTCATGGGTTCTACACTTCCAGGGGTCCTGTGAGAAAATGGGAAGGAGATTTCATTTGTTTTTCCTTTTCTGTATAATTGTGTTCTAAGCAGTAATAGTTCTGCACTCAATTGTGGGATGCTCAGGAAAGTATTGTTTTATTATGGGCAAAGCAAGCAATAATTTTGACTACTTTTGAAAATTAAATTGTATTTGTGAGGTGGTAGAGAATGTGGGAGATGTAGAGGCTTGTGGGTCAAAATATAAAGCAGATGGGAATGAACAGCATGGAGACAGAACAAACTGAACCTGATTTGAGACCTAAGAGAGAAAGATGTCATGAACTACAGTTATTTGATTTTGCTTAGTTACAAAAAACAGAATATTAAAGCTTAAATTGATTTGATAAATCATTTAGTCACATGTAAAAGTCGTTAATGGATGGATTGAAGAAATTAAGTATAGTCAAAACACATTTGCTCAGCCCCTACACTGTGCCAGAACTAAAAACTGCCAACAAGGACAATGACTATTCTTGGTGGGGGAGGGCAAGGGGAGTTTCTCCCTTTGTAGATGTTTTCAAGCAAAGCCTTGGTGGATGCTGATCAGGAATATGGCATAATGACCCAGGTCAGGTCAGGCTTATCCTCAAGGACTTCTGAGATTCTTTCCAATGCTTAGATTGTGTGATTTCTTTTCCTAATGATCTATTGTTATTCTTTTAATCATTTGCCCCAGAATTTTTTTCATCTTTATCCTTTGGACAAACTCAACTGACAATGAGTTCTGTCATCAATAAACACTGCCATCACACAGATTGGATATTGAACAATTCAAGGTGGGTACAATTCTGGAAAACAAATTTTGTATAATTTAGTATCAGAAATGTTCTTCTCTCTTTAGTTAAGAATTATATTCCATGCTCTTTAGCCTTTTTTTTCTTTTTTAAAGTGACAGAATAAACAGCAGGTGTTTAAATTGACAAATTTTGGAGAAAAAGATTGCTCATAAAAGCAAAAACTAGATTATATAAAATTTATCTAAAGAGTACATTAACTTAGATAAAAGAATAAACAATTTTATTTGCTTTCTTGCAATCTTCTCATCTCTTTTCCTTCTGTATATTTTAGAATAAGATTTCATTACTAATATTAGTGTTTAACATAATTGTAGTCAATATTGGTCTATTTGTATTCCTTGTGCTCTGTTACTTTATGTTTCCTGTATTTATTTGTTGTCTTAATAATATTCAGCTGTATTTATATAACTCATTTTTTCAGTCATTTGCCAACTGTTGGATACATGGCTTATTTCTATTTTTTTACTATGAATGAAGCTGCCACAAATATTTTTTTAATTTTACAAATAGATTTTGCTTTTTTCTTTAATAACATATTTTCTCATTGCTGTCAAATAACCTACTGTTCTCTCCAGGCAAGTTCAAACTCTGGGTTTCCTCCTCAATACTTCACTCTCCCTTATTCCCCCGTAGATAAACCATTGCAACGTCTAGTTTCATTTTTTCCATCTCAACAACATCTTGAACATAAATCCATTTCTCTCCTCACATGGCCACCACCCCAGTTCAAACTATCAGATGACAATATTTTGTTTCTCCACCATAAAGTCATCATCCATACTATTAGCAAAATAGCTTTCCTAAAGTAAGATCTACTCATATTTCATCCCACTTTCAACCCCCACACTACTTAACAACTCATGTCTTCTTGTTAGCTTTAGAAATAGATAAAAGCTCCTCAACCTGGAATTTAAAACTCCATACTGTCAGACTTCTTACCGTTCTAGTGTTCTTCCATATTACTCCCCTTCCCTATACTAAATGGCCATGCTATTCTGACCTGCTTGTTCTTCCTCACACGTGATCTTCTTGTCTTTAACCTGTTTATTCCATGTATATATATATATATGCATATATATGGTGTTTATTCTATATGTTCTATATATGTTATACATGTAAATATGTTTGTGTGTATGGGGATAATCTTTTTGTTGCTATTGTTTAGTCATTTGTTCATATCCAATTCTCTATGGCCCCAGGAAACATCTTGTTCAAAGGATTTTCTTAGCAAGGATACTAGAGTGATTTGCTATTTCCCTCTCCAGTGAAATAAGGCAAACAGAGATTAAGTGACTTTCCCAGGGTCATACAACTGGTAAGTGTCTGAGGCCCCATATGAACTCAGAACTTCCTAACTCTAGAACCAGTGCTCTATCATAAACCACCAGTGAATATCTTTAAATTCATAAAGAAGTGCATATTTTCTTTTTTTTTAAACTCCTTGAGGTCAGGAAATATCAGAGTTTTGTCATTTTCTACAATATTAGCACTTGGTGTCCAAAGCTTACCTACCTGCTGAATGGGATAGTATATTCTCTAGGTTCAATTTTATAGGTAGTGACCTAAGATTACACCCCATCTACCAGCATATGACAGAACTTTCTATGTCTTTGTTCCACAAAATGGTTCATAGATATAGAACTAAGAAGGACTTGGGTATGCACATAGACATAGTTCTCAATTTTGAGATGAGGAAATTGGAGTTTAAAGAGTTTAAGTAATTTGCTTTAAATGACATAAGTTCTAAATGGTAATTGGGATTTGAAATAACTTAGTCCATCTCTAAATCCATATTCTTCTTCATTGAATCATGCTGCTTTCACCCTCCCTGGGCCTCTGAGCCTCTATGATTCTGAGTCTTGTTTTTTTGTACTCAATTAGCTTACTTTTCCCAAATGCTTGGTTAATATTAATTCCATGATTCACATTCAGGAGTGCTCAGAATCCAAATTCCTCACCCTTTCCACCGAACAACACTCCATCCTCTGGCTCAGTTAGCCTCTGACCACAAACTTGGCAAAAATATAGTTTCCAGGCAACCAGTGAATACCACTTAACTACCATATGATATATTTCCTAAGGCACACTTAAGATTAATGTTCCCTGAAAACATCCAGTTCTCAGAAAATTAGTGTGTACTTCTTATCTTTTTCCCTTTGATTGATATGCTTCCCAAAGGAAAGGAAAAAAGTTTATGCCAGAAGGGTGCAGTGATATTTCCCAAAATACTATTGCAAGAAAATAGGCCTATAGTGGAGTTCCTGTCTTGAAGGATATACAGTTTTGAAATTATAATTACCATATTGCTTTTCAACAAGATTGCACAAATCCATAGCTCCATCAAAACTGTAATAAGATATCTTCCTTCAATGTGAAAAGATTCAATTTTATTGTTTTTAACTCATTTGCCAATTAAATGGGCATGGTATTGTGGAAAACATTTTCAACATGCCTTAGAAGAAGGAAATAAAAGATTATAATATAAGCAGTTTTGCCTTAAAAAAGAATAAAAAGTGGTGGCAGATAAAATATTTTATCTGAAAAGATGGCATGATGTTCAAGGAACAAGATGATCTTAAGGTCTAGAAATGAGAAGAAATAGATTCAGTATTTCATGGATACAGAGATTTTCTTCTTCCAGTTCTGGTCAACATATTTTCTGAAACTTGTAGTCTTAGAGATCTTTCTAGAGGACAGAAGGGTTGTCAATTAACCATAGAGACATATGGAACATGAATTCATATCTTATGAAAGCCAAAAGAACCTGGAGGTCTTAAAAAACAATGATGGTATTCCCCACTAGTAAGTGATGGGATTGACCACTGATGAAAAGCAGTGGTTGATATCAGGATAGCAGGTTTAATTAAATGATTGAAGAAGGAAGTTTGAAAATGTCTAAGAGAGAGTGCCTAAGCACTGGCAATATCAAAGGAGGAGTCCTCATCATAGAAAAATATTGAAAATATTCAGCTCAACTGATAGATTAAACAATGTCAATGAATATAAGCAGTTAAAAGTTTTGCAAAGACTATTTATGTCCCAGTGAAGCTCAACTGTTTTCCTTGAAACTAATTCTATTAATCGTAATATGTGAGCTCCTAGAGTCTGATCATTCAGATTTTCTTGTTCTTGTCATGGCTTCCTTGATAGAGGAACAAACTGCACCATGTACCGTGCTTAGTTAATGTTTCTCCATAAAAAAATCTCTTTTGCTTTTATATTTTTAGAAAAACCATAGACTAGAATGAAAAATTAAATTGCTCCTGGTATAGCATTATAGTATGCTTACTGTATCAGTGAATGTAAGAATCAGTAGTCCATTCCCCAGAGGAGAGCCCAAGCTCCCCTATTAATATAAATTCATTTTGGGCACAAAATTGAATGGTTTTGTAATAGAAAAGGCAGGAGTTGGTATTCTGAATCTTGGGAGTCCTGGATGCAGATGCTTCCAGTCTCCAATTATAGTATTTTGCAAGCTTCAATAAAGTATGCAAATGTAAGGGACTATTAGTTGTTACAGTGGATAGAGTAACAGGATTGAAGTCAGGAAGACTCATCTTCATGAGTTCAAACATGGTCTCAGACACTGAATAGTAATGTCACCTAACCTTGTTTGTCTCAGTTTCCTTGTCTCTAAGATGAGGTCGAAAAGGAAATGACAAACTATTCCAGTATCCTTACCAAGAAAATCTCAAATGAGGTCATGAAGAGTTGGATATGACTGAAAATGACTAAACAGAAACAACATCCACAGCAGCAATATGTCAATCATGGTGTTTCCCAGAATTACTTGCCTTTAAGGAATAGTAAATAAATCATCCAGGTAACATGCAGTAGAAAAAGATGACTGGGCAGTGAAGTGCTTTGAAGTGACAATGAGGAATAACAGATGGATAACTTCAGGGCTTCAGTGGTCCAAACATTATATTTAGAATTCTCATGGAAAGCCTCCAGAATACCAAGTACATATTCTATAGAGGAAATATGGGAAGTCACGGGCCTGATTCATATGACATGACAAATTATGGGGTCACGACTATTGAAGTATTAATGTTCATCTTTTATTTATTGTTCATCTTAAGACATGCTTTTTACTTTTAGATTATATAGGTGCCTAATATAAAGTTTATTGAATTGAGTTGAATATATTATGTTTCATTACTTCATCCTTGCATTTCTATGTAAACCAGATAATTTTTGCTAATTCTTATTTTATGGAATAATTTTAAAAATTCTGGTTGGAAAAATTCTTCTTTAAAAAAGTCTTTTGTTCTTCCCTAATGTTTAGAAAATCTATTTTATATTCAAATGGATAAATTTATTTTTCTTTAGTCATTGACTTCCCTTCCATAGAAAGTATATTCTCTTGTTTTTTTAACCTTTCATTTTCCACTGAACTTGCATGTTTAGATGCCATATTATTACGGTAAATACTTCAGGTTGTTTTATATCTCTACCAATAGATTTAATAGATCTAATGAAGCAAGGAATACTTTAAGTATGGACCTGTGTGACAACCTATTTCTCTTATTGGGGATACCATAGTTTACCAAAATGTGCATAATTGATTTGTTGTTTCATTTGCTTTTTAGGACTTATAAAATTAAAAGTCATAAATTCATGGAATCCAAGTTTATTGGTTATTTTTAGTTGAATAATAACCAATTCATCTAGGAATAAAACACTAAACTGATATCTGAAGGTTCTGTGAAGTGTGACCTGTATTAGTGCTCATAGCAAGGTTCCCTCTCTGATCCATTGGAAGTGACATTCTGACAGGTCTCTATAAATCAGTATTACTCCCAAACTTGGGATTCTCACATTTCTAAGTGGAGGAACATTGGAGTCATTCTTGGTTTCTACCCAGGAGCAGAATGACCACTGGGCTCATAGATTCAATGTAATTTTTGAGTTTGCATTCTCTAAAATCCTATTTCAGGTTTGAAAGGATTTATCATCAGTTTGAATATAGGATTATAGAATTTTCATTCTCAGCTAGTTTCAAAGACAATCTCACAGCTGGGGGTTGTAATCTGTTTTTGCTAGAGGGAATAACCACACTTATAAAACCAGGATCCTTGAAGTTTAAAGCAAATACAATATATTAAATTACTGATGTTTTAAAACATTATTATTGCTTTTATAGCTAATTCTTTTTGCAACTCAATTAAATTTTCCTTTATAAATTTAGTTTACCTTCTATTAGAGTAGATACTTAATATTATGACTGTTTCTGTCAATGATATCTTTTAACATGATAAAATTTTCTCTTTATGCTTTCTAATTTAAACTAAATTTTGTAAACTATTATCACTATCATTTTTTATTTTCCAGAGTTCAGTAAAGGGAAATAGATTTAAATATATTCTGTTTTCAAGTGCCTTGAAGTATTTGATATTAGGTATTTTATTTGCTCCTAAACAATCTATCATTGAGGATTATTTTCATTTGTCTCTGAATTGTCTTTCCTCTTTTATAGAGAGGAAATTTAATTCATTTTAATTCAGGAAAATAATTGTCAAAACTTTCCCTCTCCTTAATTTGATTAGTTTCAGATTTCGACTATTAGATGACCATATACAACCTAAAGATACTATATACAGTCTCCTCCTATATACATCTCATATTCAATCCTGTGCTACTTTTTATCCTTCCCTTCATCTTTATTGAATTCATTTTCTTTGTTTTCTCCACTTTTTTTATTTCCCTTAAGTCCAACTGTGTTATTTAGCAGTTAAACAGAATAGTATTACTAATGTCTAACTGTCCTTATGGTGATTAAATTGCCATAATGACTGGTTAACTACATTTGCAGAGTACACAGTGATTAAAAGAACAACTTTATTACTGAAGTCTATTTCAGATTATCCTTGTATTTTTGCTGATTTTATAATCCAAAAGGTGCTTAAAAAATCACTCCTTCAAAGAAATGTCAAAAAACATAAAATTTTGAAGTGTTTATCTTTTGTTCTGGGAACCAGTTTTTAGCTTTATTTAGGAATTTTGCAGAAAGTTTTATTTATCTCATTTTGAAAAACTGTGTCCTTCCTCTGACAGTTAATGGGCTGCATGAACAAGAATCAGTCACTTATCCAGTTTTTCATTGATCCCTCAAAACAGAAAGTTATACATGACTTGCCAACATTGCAGCAAGGTGGGGATTTTTCACACTGGAAATAGCCCATGCTAATTGTCATAGATTGTTATTAATACTTTAATTCCTATATTACATTAACTTATTTTGTTTTGTTTCAAACAAAATCAATCTTCTGCTATAATATTGTTATTTTTTCTACAGTATATTTTTCCTTGTCTTATGCCTTTGCATCTATCTATATATCTATCCACACATATGCATACATATATACACACTTTAATATATAGACGTATATGCTCATATAGAGACACATTCATACATTTGCTATCTATTTATATATCTATAAATAAAATATTATTTCTGCTCTTTTCATGATACTTTAAATGATTTTTAAATATTTCCTGAGGTACCAGTCTTCTTTATTTTTGGATATCTTTTGTTTTAGAGGTGAAACTGCTTTTCATAACTGTCTTGTGACCATTACCATCTTCACAATTTATTTCTTTTGATTTTAATTTGTATTTATTTTTAATTGATATTTACAAGTAAAATATTTTCAATGTTATCAAAGTTTTTAACATTCATTCATATGCAAATATTAAGTTACAAAATTTCCTTTTACCCTCCCTTCCCACTCCCCTTCCCTCAGTGGTGAACACTCAGGTTAATATTGTATTTACACATTTGTGCTAACATGTTTATAGATTAGTCATTTTTGGTATGAGGGATTAAAGAAATACATAAGAGAATTTTTTATAGAGAGAATGTAGTGTTCATCAGATTCTGAAGAGTTTTGTCATTGCTGTTGTTTTGTTTTGTTTTGTTTTGTTTTTCTTCCTCTGGAAGGGGATAGCATTGTCCATAGGATTGTTCTAGCTCTCTGAACTGCTGAGAGAAACTGCCCCCATCAGGGTCGATCATCTCAGAATATTGTTGTTAATGAGTACACTGTTCTTTTTGTTCTCCTCTCTTCTCTTAGCATCAGATGCTATAAGTCATTCCATGCTTCTCTAGAGTCCGACCATTCATGGTTTCTTATAAAACAATAGTTTTCTATAATATCTATGCACCATAACTTGTTTAGTCATTCCCCAAACGATGGACATCCCTTCAATTTCCAATTCTGTGCCACTTCAAAAAGAACTGCTATTGAATATTTTGGAGCTTGTGGGACTTTTCACATTTTTTTAATGATTTCTTCTGAATGTAGACCCAGAATTGGAATTTCTGGATGCACTTTTGGCATAGTTCCATATTGCTCCCCATAATGGTTGCATCACTTCAGAACTCCACCAGTGAATGGCACTGGATAGGTAATTTAATTTGGGGTGATTTGTCATTTTTATTGTATTAGGTTGATCTAGCCATTAGCAATTGATATTTTCCCAATTATTTAGATCTGTCTTTATTTGAGTCAATGAGGAGAAAATTAAAGATATAATTCAGAGCTACTTTGCTGAAATATATATATATATATATATATATATATATATATATATATATATATATATATACCAACCTGAATCAATTGGATGAATATTTGTAAAAATATAAACTTCCCAGATTAACAGAAGAGGAAATAACATATATAAATAGCCCCATTTCCAAAAAGGAAATGAAGAAATCATCAATAAACTCCTTAAGAAAATGTCTACAAGTCCAGATGGATTTACAAATGAATTTGACCAAACATTTAAGGAACAATTAATTCTCATTCTACATAAATTATTTTAAAAAATAGGAGGAGATGGAGTTCTGTCAAGTTCCTTATGTGACACCAATATGGTGCTGCTATCTAAACCAGGAAGAACCAAAACAAAGAAATTTATAGACCAATCTCCCTAATAAATAATTATGCATAAATCTTAAATAAAATTTTAGCAATGTGACTTTAGCAAGTTATTACCAGGATAATACACCATGATCAGATTGTATTTATACCAGGCCGGCAGGGATGGTTCAACATTAGGAAAACACTCAACATAATTAAACATTTAAATAGTAAAACCAACAGAAATCATATGATTATCTCAATAGATGCTGAAAAAGCCTTTGATAAATACAACATCCATTCCTATTAAAAACACTAGAAAATTTAGAAATAAATGGAGTTTTCCTTAAAATACTAAATAGCATCTATCTAAGACCATCAACAAATATTATATTTAATGGGAATAAACTCAGAGCATTTCTAATAAATTCAGGGGTGAAACATGGATGCCCATTATCACAATTACTATTCAATATAGTACTGGAAATTCTAGCAGTAGCAGTAAGAGAAGAAAAAGAAATTAAAGGAATCAGAATTGACAATAAGAAAGCAAAACTTTAACTCTTTGCAGATGATATGATGGTATACCTAGTGAACCCAAGAAAATCATCTAAAAAACTCCTTGAATCAATTAACAAATTCAGCAAAGTAACAGAATACAAAATAAACCCATATAAATCTTCAGCAGTTCTATATATGAAAAACAAAGCCCACAAGCAAGAAATAGAAAGAGAAATTCCATTTAAAGTAACTGTAGAAAATAATAAATATTTGGAATCTACCTCCCAAGACAAATCCAGAAACTGTATGAACATAATTATGAAACACTTTTCATACCAATAAAGTCATATCTAAATAATTTGAAAAATATCAGATGATTACAGTTAGGTTGAGCTAATATAATAACAATGACAATTCTACCCAAATTAAATTACTTATTCAGTGCCATACAAATTAACTATTTTACCAAGCTAGGAAAAAGTAGCAATTCATCTGGAGCAAGAAAAAAACCAAGAATAGCAAGGAAATTGATGGGAAAAATGTAAATGAAGGTGGCCAACTCTACCAGACCTAAAACTATGCTATAAAGCAGCAGTCATCAAAACTTCCTGGTAGTGGTTGAGAAATCGAGTAATGGATCAGTGGATTAGGACAGGTTCAAAAGAAAACACACTAAATGACTACAGCTATCTACTAATTGTCAAACCCTAAGATATCAGCCTCTGGGATAAGACCTCACTATTTGACAAAAATTGTTGGGCAAACTGGAAAATGGTATGGCAAAAACTAGGCATAGAGCCATATCTCACACTCTACACCAAATTCAAATCAAAATGGGCACAAAATTTACACATAAAGAGCAACACCAAAGATAAATTAATAGACCAAGAAATACTCTATCTGTAGAGAGTGGACAAATTTATGATCACATAAGAAATACAGTACATTACAAACTGCAAAATGAATGATTTAGCTATATTAAATTAAAAAGGGTTTGCACTAATAAAATCAATGCTGCCAAAATTAGAAGGAAAGCTGGGAAATAATCTTCACAAATAGGAATTCTGATAAAGGTCTCATTTCTAAAATATATCAAGAAATGCATAAAATGTTTAAAATTGCAAGTCATTTCCCAATTGATAAATGGTCAAAGGATATGAATGCACAGTTTTCAAATGAAGAAATTAAAACTATAGATAATCATATGAAAAATGCTCCAAATCATTATTGATTAGAGAAATGCAAAGTAAAACAACAATGAAGTATCACTTCACACCTTTCAGATTGGCTAAGATGACAAAAAGTGAAAATGATCAATGTTGGAGAGTTTGAGGGAGAAATGGGCATTAATGCAATTGCTGGTAGAGTTGTAAAGTGATTCATCCATTCTGGAGAGCAATAGGGAACTATGTTGAAACAGCAATAAAACTGTTCATTCTCTTTTGGCCTAGCAATTTCAATTGTAGACCTATATGCAGAAGAAATCATAAAAAATTGAAAAAGTCCTACATGTTCCAAAATATTCATTGCAGTTCTTTTTGTTGTGGCAAAGAATTGGAAATTGAGGGGATGCCCATCCATTGGGGAATGGCTAAGCAAATCATAGGCATGTGAATATTATGGAATACTATTGTTCTATATGAAACCATGAGAGATTGGACTCTAGAGCAGCATGGAATGAATTACAAGATGTGATACTGAACATAGGAAGCAGAACAAAGAGAACAATGTACATATTAACAATCACATTATGAGATGATCAACCCTGATGGATTCAGCCCCTCTCCACAGTTCAGAAAACTAGGACAACTCTATTATCCTGACTACAGATAATGCTATCTCCATACAGAGGAAGAAAAACAAAGCAAAAAATAATCCTTCAGCATCTGAGAAACATTATATTTACTTTTTTAAAAGTATCTCTTATGTATTTCTTCCCCTTAATCCTAATTCCTTATATCAAATATGGCTAACCTGTAAACATGTTTAATAGATGTGTAAATCTAATCTTAACATGACTGTTCACCACTGAAGGAAGGGGAGTGGGAAGGGAGGTTGGAAGGACATTTTTTAACTTAAAAATGTATATTTTCATATGGATGAATGTTAAAACAAACTTCCATAACATATATTTGGAAAAATATTTTTAAAAAACTAAAAAATTAAAATTAAAAAAAGCAATTTCCTCCTCTTTGGTATTTAGTTCACCCTTTGTTTTATTTTTGATGCCAGTAATTAGAATATCTTCTTCCTTTTTTCTTTTTTTTTAAAATCAGATTATCCAAAGGATTATATATTTTATTAGCTTTTTCATAAAACCAATTTTTGGCTTTACTTAGTAGATCAATGCTTTTCTTGCTTTCAACTTTATTAACCTCTCCCTTGCTTTAGAATTTCTAATTGGGTATTTAAATGGGAATCTTTAATTTGTTCTTTTTCTAGCTTTTTTTATTTGCATATCCAATTCATAGATCTCCTCTTTCTCTATTTTATTCATATAAACATTTAGAGATATAAAGTTTCCCCTCAAAACTGCCTTGACAACATCCCATAAATTTTGGTAAGGTGTCTCATTATCATTTTCTTGGATATAAATATTGATTATTTCTATGATTTGTTGTTTGATCCACCCTTTATTTAAAATGAGTTTCCAATTAGTTTTTGGTTTATTTTTCTGTGCCCCTTTAATACAATTTTTATTGCATCATGGTCTGATAAGTATGCATTTATTATTTCTGCTTTTCTGTATCTCATTATAAAGTTTTTATGTCCTAGTAAATGCTCAGTTTTGGCATAGATGCCATGTACTGCTGATAAAATGTTTTCAACAGAGGTCTATCATATCTAAATTTTCTAAGATTTTATTTTCCTTCTTGTTTATCTATTTCTTAAAGATGAAGTTTGACATCCTCCATTAGTAAAGTTTTGCTGTTTATGTCTCCTTGTAATTCAGTTTTTCATCTAAGAATTTGGATCTATACCACTACTTGCAAGCATGTTTAATAATGATATAGCTTCATTTCCTATGGTGCCTTTTCATACTATGTAGTTTCCTTCCTTATCCCTTTTAATGAGATCTATTTTTCCTTTTGCTTTATCAGAGATGAGGATCACTACTCCTGACTTTTTGCTTCAGCTCAAGCATAATATATTTTGTTTCATTCTGTTATGTTAACCCTGTGTGTATCTCTCTTCTTCAGATGTGTTTCTTGTAAACAACATATTGTAGGATTCTGGTTTTTAATCCATCCTGCTATTTCCATTTTACAATATAGTTCATCCCATTCACATTTACAGTTAAGATCGCTAATTCTATTTTTCCCTCCATATTATCCCCATATATATTTTTCTCTTTCCTCTTATTCCTCCTCAACAAAATTTTACTCCCTTTCCCCTTTAATTTTTCTTTTGAAATTTATTTTCAGTTTATTTTCACTTATACCTTCCCCTTTGTTTTTTTATCAGTCCTTCTTCCCTTATCTCTTCCTTCTCCACTCCCACCCCTGCTTCCCTATGGAATAGGATAGATTTTTAAACCCAAATAGAATGTATCTTATTCCCTCTATGGGCCAAGTCTTGATTATAATTTATTCAGTGTTTACATCCTCCCTTCTTTCCCTCCAAAATTATAAATCTTTTGCCTCTTCTCCTGGTGTTATTTATCACTCAAGCATTATTAATCAGGTATCACCAATCACAGGTTGATTAATTGATTGTATCAAAGAATTATCAAAGTACTATCAAAGATTGATTGATTGCTTGATTGTTTGATAAGCAACTTTGTCTCAAAGTCACTAAGTACTCCTCCCCTCATCTGTCTCATTAGTAGTACCTTTTTCAAACCTCTTGAATTCCATCCATACCTTTACCCTTTTCAAGTACTCTTTAAGGACACACAATCCTCATGAGCCAAAGTATCATCCAAATTGAAGTCATTTCCTGAACCATTTGCACCCTTCCCCCAAGTATACTTTCTCCCACCCTTTCCCCCTTTGCCACCCAGGGTACTTAAAGTATGGACTAAGTCCAATCTTGATTAAATTAATTATAAAAATCTCTATGATCTGGGAAGCTCTGAAGGTCTCACTTAAGAACTTTACAATTGATTGTAAGTTTTGGAAGACACTGACTCAGGATAGCTCAGTTTATGAAGCCCTCAACAGAGAAAGTCCTAAGTTTTGTGACCACAGCAAAATTAAAGTAGGTCAAAAGAAACTGAGTCACTTAAGTTTAAGAAAAACACCCCTGCTTTTCATAAGGGCTTTTTGTCTCAAATATAGTGATGTCAACTTGTACCTCTTCAATGCTTTTCAACCATAGCATATCCTCTAAGTTCAATCCCTTCAAATATATTCAGCGCTTTAATTATGCTAAGAGAAGTACAGTTCTCAAGAGTTATAAATATTACATCTTTCCTTTTTAAGCGTTGTATAAAATTCGATGGTTCTGACTAAAATTTATTTTGTTTTGTGTTTTCCTTCCCCTTTTCATTTATCTTTTTGTGCACCTTTTGAGTTGTGTATTTGGTGATTCAATTCTCTGTTCAGTTCTGGTCATTTTATCAGGAAATTTTGGAACTCATCTATTTCATCTTTCACCTGATGGTGTATGCTGAATTTTTCAGGGTGGTAAATTCTTGGTAGCATTCCCAGGTCCTTTACTCTCTGAAATATGCTATTACAGGTCTTCCAATCCATCAATGATAGGTCCTGTGTGAGTCTGATTGTGTTTCCTTTGCATTTGATTTTTTTTTTCTTTTTTGCTGCTTGCAGTATTCTCTCCTTTATTTGGAATTTGGCTATAAGATCACTTGGAGTTTTTTATCCTGGGGTTTCTTTCTGGAAGGGTTCTGTGTATTTTTTCAAAGGCTGTATTGTCTTCTTGTTCTATCAGATTTGGATAGTTTTTCCTGATCATTTCCTGCATGATGTTTTCCAGGTTCTTTTTTTTTTGATCTGGGTTTTCTAGTAGTCCAATGATTCATATATTATCTCTCCTGGATCATTTTCCCTGGTCATTTGTTTTTCCTTACAGGTACTTTATGCTTTCTTCATTATTTTCAACGTTTTTATTTTATATGATAGAAATCTTGCTGTCTCATAGATTCACTGATTTCTATTTGTTCTTTAGAGTTTTATTTTCTTCAATGAACTTTTGTGTTTCCTTTTCCAGTTGATTTTCTTTACTTTTAATGGAGATGATTTCTTTGATCAATTTTTCATAATTTTCCTGCACAACTCTAATTTTTTTTCCACTTTACTTCTTCCTCTCTTGTTTTAAAATTCTTTTTTAAACTCTTCTATGAGCTTTTTGATTTAAGTACAACTCATAGACTCTTTTGAGACTTCCCCTTTGAGTAATTTTTCACTGATTTCTGCATCCCAGTTCTTAGAGCACTTTTAGATTCTTATAGTTAATTTAATCAGGGTTGGACTTAATTCATACTTTAAGTAAGTTAAGTTAAATACCCTGGGTGCAAAGTGGGGGAAGGTGGGGGGAAGTATATTGGGGGGAGGGGCACAAATAGTTCAGGAAATGATTTGACTTTGGATGATACTGTGGCTCAGGAGGGTACTTGAAAAGGGTCAAGGTAAAAATTTCTTACAATTTGATGTAATAACATTGCATTATTATAATATTTATACGCAAAGTTTTTTTCTATTGTGAATTTTCTTTTAGCTTTTTGCTCATCTTTGTTGTTTTAGCTCTGCTTCTGGGGTATAAGGAGTATAGATCCAAGCTTTTTATGCTGGCACTGGGATCTGCTCCCCGGATTATTGTTGGTTAAGATGGTACCTATGCAGTCTAGGACTTGCCTTTGCAGCAATTTATTTCTTCCTTTATGTCCAGGTTTTGCCTTTGCAGTGATTTGTTGCCAATCCAGTCTTATCTTTGGTCCTGGTGTTCCAGGATTCAGATTTTGTTTGGGACCCTCCCTGCTGGCTTGCAATCTAGCTGCTGGGACCTCTGCTGTTGGTTTGATAAATTTAACTCTGTACTCCATATATTTGAGAAAGTTGATAGAGAAATTTGCTACAGTATTTTCCCCAATTTTCTTTCTATTAAAAAAAAAATTTGGCTCCTTTGGTTGACTTTATATAATCAAAACAATTAATTTTACCTCCTATGAATCTATTTATCTTTTATTTGATTAGGAACTCTTCTCCAATCAACAGATTTGACAGCTAATATTTTCCATATTCTCCTAATTTGCTTAATAGTACCCTTTATATCTAAATCAAGGGCCTATTTTGATTTTTATCTTGATACGTAGTGTAATGTGCTATGCTAAGCTATGTTCCAATTTTCCCTGACGTGGAATTAATCAATTCCCTTGATTAACCATGCTGTTTCATATACAATTATCATTATTGCTTATAAGAGAGCTTGAGATCTGATATTGCTAGATACTCTTTCCTCTCATTTTTTCCATTGAATCCATTGATCATCTTGACTTTTTATTCTTCCATATAAATTGTGTTTTTTCCTAGTTAAATAAAATAATTCTTTGGCAGATTGAGTGATATGGTACCAAAAAAGTATATTAATTTAGAAGTGAGGCTATTTTTATTATATTAGCTCAGCCTACCAATGAACAATAGATATTTGTGTACTTCCTTCAATCTGTCTTTATGGGAAAAGTGAATTGTAATTTGTTCATATAGATAATGTATATGTTTTGTCAAGGAGACTCCAAAGTATTTTACTCTGTTTATAGTTATTTGCAGGTTAATTTTTCTACTTTTTCCTGTTAGATTTTGTTGATAATATATAGAAATGTAATGATTTATGTGTATTTCTTTTATATCCTTCAATTTTGTTATAGTTGTTAATTTTTAACTAGGTTTCTCTAAATATGCCATAAAACACCTCTTTTGCAATGTATTGTATAATTTGAAGTAAAATTCTCTAACTTATTTTTTGAGATTAAATGGTCAGTGACCTGTGGTTTGCAAAATATTTCCATCTTCCAAATTTGGAGAATAGAGTCACTTGTCCTTTTTAGGACGGCCTTTCTTTTTCTCTTCTTTTACATCTGTGCATATATATTATTTCTTTTGGCTTCCTAGGAGAAGATATACCTATCCTTGGTTATTTATACTCTTCAGTGTTACCTGTTTAATCTCCTTCTACCTATTAGTTATTAATTTTTGTTTTAGAATTTAATTAAATTATTGTTTTTTTGTTTGTTGTTTTTAGTTTTAGTTTTTGCAAGGCAATGGGGTTAAGTGGCTTGCCCAAGGCCACACAGCTAGGTAATTATTAAGTGTCTGAGGCTGGATTTGAACTCAGGTATTCCTGACTCCAGAGCTGTTACTCTATCCACTGTGACATCTAGCTGCCCCCATAGAATTTAATTAAATTGTTAAGAAACTCTGTACCTACCTTGATCTAGCTTACATGTCTACTCAGTTATCTAAATTCTTTTAGAAAGTATTGGGGTTAGAAAGTATGAGCAGTTCAGTTCACTGCAGTACACATCCCCTTTATAGCTCTAAAATGACATGAAATATACATCATATTCCCTTTGGGTCAGGAGAATTATCTTTACCTATTCAAAGGACATAATTAATTGCACCATACTCTCTGTGACTAAAGAAATTCTATGAACTCTGCCCTGCTCTGATAAACTTATTCTTTTTATGGAACAGGAAAGCATTTTCTTTTCCCACCTACTGACAGTTTCTAATTAGAGTCTTATTTCATTCAAAGGACCCCAAGCAAGCTCAAAGAAAGAATGCAAATCTGGGGAAAATAAATATATCAGTTCTCTTTTCATTTATGAAACCACTAGGGACTTAGGACTATGCCTTTCAGGTAAAGCAAGTGTCAGGGATTTTTCTTCAATGTTTCTTAAATCCTATAATTGTGCTTTGGGGAGGACACAGTGATCCTCCCCAATGGATGTCATTTTATTATTTTTTTATACTACCATTGGCTCACTGTACTCACACTGAGACTAGTGTAAGTGATGTCTCAGAATGAAGATCAGATTTTTCCTCCTTGCCCTATTCAAATATTAAGATATTCAAATGAATCTATGATATGACCCATGTAGATGGTATGCCAATGATGATGATTCCTCCAGAGATACAGGAAAACAACACATTCTAATCTGCCCATTTTTGTTATGTTCCCATAAGTTTCTCTACTACTTTTAACATTGGAAGGATGCAAATGGTGCCCTTGAAGTGATCTTTCTTTCTTGACAAGGCAATTTTTATTATATATTTATTATATATATATATTTTATATTTATATATATATATTTATATATTTATGATATGTATTATATATATATATATATATATATATATATATACACACACACACACACATATCTTTTGTGACATTCTGGTTCTTGTAACTCTTCATTTGTTTCATTTGTCACTCAAAGCCATAACAACATCTCCTTTGTTGACTGAATTATATTTTTAATTTTTTTTCTGAGACCCTCTTGTTTCATCACTTATAGGCATACAATGCTGTTTGACTAGTAGGTGTTGGCGTTGATTTCAGGGAGAATTCTGAAAACTTAAGAGGTTTCCTCCTCAAATCAAGAATCAATCAGAGATCAAAGCTTAACCTCTAGGATCCACAAATGGATCAATCCGCTTCACTCGCAACCAAAAAATTTATCCTTTAAGTTATTTCACTAATTCTCTGTGTCAACTCACTGTCAGCTACAATGCTTACCTTCTTCTCTTACGTTCCATATTCTTTTCTAGATACCTCTGAAAGCAGTATAAGCCAGATATACTGCAAAACCAAAAATTAGTGAATCATATTAATTACATAATAGATAATGGATTTTCTGACTATGTCTAAATAGTGTGAGACTTAGTCTACATAATTAAGACATAGGAAAGTCTCATTCCTGCACTGCTTTTTCTGCTCAGCATTGTGCAATTCAACTTGTAATCCCTAGGATGTAACTCTACCTTATACAGAAAAATTTGGGGAACTTTACCCACTCCCTTAGCTGCATTTAACTTAGTTTCCTCAACACTGATAAAGGAATTAAACTAGCTGATTATAAAGATTGTTTGCCAGCTCAAAATCAATGATCCCATGAACCTAAGTATTCAAAGGTATTATGTAGAAAGTTTATTTAAAATCACTATTTTATTGTTTAGTTAACAATTTGTAATAATAATAAATATAAATATAAAGTATAATAATAATGGCAGTGATAATAATTACTTGCAGAAGCAATAACTTCAGCTAGTCATTGCAGAAAGAGCTAATGCTAGAAACAGTAGGACTTGGACTCATGTATCACCTTTAGCATATATTGGTTATATGATTCTAAACTTAACCATTCAGTAATCAGGCAATTCTCTAATACTTTAAGCTGTAAAGTGGATTTTAAGCTACAGTGCCAAAGAGAGTTTTCTTTCTGAGAACTCCTTATATCAAATGAAATCAAGGGTATTTAAAAGAATTGATGATGCTAAACCAAGTCCTTTTCCATCTGGAAATGTCCAGTATTAGTGATTGCAGGCCATGTGTTCACTATCACACACCTGAAAGGAAACCAGATTTAACTATAATTGAGAAAAAATTAACAAAATAAATAAAAACATAATAGAACATAGAAAATATTAGCATGTGATATTTAAGTCAATAGTCAGCATAGAAGCCTCAAGAGTGGTTTAATTTTCCCAGGTTCTATTTACCCTATATCAATGACATTAGAGATATTGCCTCTATTTTATAATCCTTATTTTAAGAACATGAGATTTAGAGCTAAGAGAGCCCTTCTAAGTTATTTGACTTAACATTATCATTTTATACATGACATATTTATTGTATGGGGCCAGTGATATATTCCACCTAGAAAGAATAAGGCAAATAAAATGGAAGGCTAGGAGTTCTATGATGGTATCATCAGAGAGATGGTTCAAGAACTTAGGGATGTTTACCCTAGAGAAACTAAATCTTTTCTTTATAATTTTTGCAAGACATTGGGATTAACTGACTTGCTCAAGAGGACATAGCTAAGTAAGTATTAAGTATCTGAAGCCAAATTTTAATTCATGTCCTCCTGACTTCAGGGTTGGTGCTCTATCCATTGTGCCATGTAGCTTCCCCAAATAAATTTTTTTAACATGTTTATATATTTTCAAAGTTACCTAGTTGATTTTACAGATGAGGAAATTGGTTGCAAAAAGAAAAGAAACCTATTCAAAGTTGCCTGGATATTAAGTATGGCCCATGATTCAAACTCAGGTATTTTGGCTGCATAGTTAGGGTCCTTTCTTATTTTCACAGTTTATATAAAAGAAATATAAACTCAACAAAACTGACAGGACCCTTTTTACTCAAGCATTAAGTACATAAAACTATTGAGATGTATAGGGAGTGAGAATGTGAGTTCACTGATGCAAGAAACTACTTAGATAAAGACATTTCCTCTACTAATGCAGGTCATTATCCTCTTTGGAATTGATAATGTTAGAAATTTCTGCAGATTTATGAGGGGGTAAGTGCCTTCCCCAGGGTCACATAGCCAGTTTCTGTCAAAGATCAGACTTGAATCTTAGTCTTCTTGCCTCTGAGGTCATTTCACTGTCCACTAAGAAAAGTTACCACTCTAGCAGATACTGGGAAGATAGAAATTTCCCAATTATATTTCAGGGCTTAACCATTCTAACTATTAACTCATCACCATTACAATAACCTTGTAAGAGTCTCAGAAACAGAGACTGATCCCAATCCATCTTTGTATTTTCTGCAGAAGTCTAGCACCATGCCTTGTACATACATAATATGCACTGGATAAATGTTTAAAGAATTAAATTGAATTGAATCATTGAAATCTTCAGACCTTTAAGGGTATAACAAATATTTCTGAAATTTGATATAAGCTATTGACTTATGATTGACTTTACCATGATGTCCCTCAAATCGAGATTTTGGAAAAGATTTCTTTTATCTGGTTCTAATCAATACTGAGCTTTCAGCCTCACACCATGACTCAGGGGACTTTCTTTTCATCTGGATGAATAATGGGGCAACTCTTCTCCATGTTGTCTGACTAAAGTAGCTATTTGTTATATAAGACCAGACCTAACTAGAGCAGGAAAAGTTGCTTTCCTGACTTACCTGAGATGGCCTTTACTGTGTCTCCTGGTTTTAATAAGAAGTTCATTTTAATATAAAAGACTAGCCTTGTGCACGGGGACAACATTCTGTTATGGTAGTTATGTGATTTCCTGGGATCTTGGGTAGTTCTTCAAGCCCCCTCTAGTTCTCCTTCACCCTTTGTTTGCTGCTCGGTATAAAGGAAGGAACTCATGAAATAACATTTAATTAAGGGATAGTTGCCCTGACTAGGTTTAATAGATTATCATATATGAATACTATTAAAAAAATCTAAAGGGACTGCAAACTTGAGTTACATACATAACTAATGTACAAAAATGAAGGAAGGAGGGAGGGAAGGAAGAAAGGAAGGAAGGAAGGAAGGAAGGAAGGAAGGAAGGAAGGAAAGAAGGAAAATAAATAAGCAAGCATTTGAAGCACCTATTTTATGCCAAACTGCTTTACAAATATTTCATTTAATCCTCACAACAATGCTGGGAGGTTGCTGCCTTATTATCCGCCATTGTTACAGCTGAGGCAGCCAAGGTTAATGTATCTTTCTGCTACTTTGTAAACTTCCTGAAGATGGAGCTACCAACATCAATGTCTTTGTATCTTCCCGAACATATTAATAGGAGGCAAGGATCTGAGTGCAGTGGAGAACTGAATATATGTGAGGTCCCTGGACATCCAGGTCATGACGAAAACTGGGTTCAAGTCTCATTTCCAATATTTGCTAATTCATAATGTTTGCCTAATTATTTAGACCCTTTTATCTTCATCCTTCTCATTCTTTGGAAATAATATTGTAAAGAATACAGTTTGCAAATTTTAACTAGCTATTAAATATGATCTCTTATTATTACTATCATTGAGGAAGAAAATACAAGTAGAACTTATTGTGAATGGCATGACAAATATATTATTTAGTTCACATTTTCATTTGTGACTAGCAAGTAAGATCTTCAGATAGTTTATTTAGCTTATAATGAGGAAAATATAATTTGCCTTTTCTCTCCTCAGGATTTGCCTCATTCTACTAAATTTTATTCAATCAACATTTAGTAAGCACCTACTCTGACTAAATGCTACCTCCAGTTACTTACTTACAATGGATAATTCATTAAACTCCTGTTAACCTCAGTTTCCTCAATGGGGAAAATAATAGTGTTTGTCAGATTAGGTTGTTGTCTTGATTAAATTGAATGGTATTTAAATCTATATCTATAATCTTGAATCTATATATCTATGCATATATGAAGGACTATATCAGAGTTTTAAAATAATATAAAATTACCATTATTTTTGTTCTTAATATTATTTTGAGAGACTGTCCTATGGCTTATGTATACAAACATAAAGCAACATAGCCTCTTTCCCAAGAAATTTATAATATAACAAAAGGTATAAATATTTCTATAAATTAGCATGACATGGAGTAGAATCCAGGAAGGAAAAGAGAGAGAGATCTTCCTAAAGCATTGTGGAAATATGAGATGAAAAACACACATTCAACTGCAATGTTGCCATTAAAGGAAGAGATTGGTTTCAACAGGAGAGATTAAAAAATACATAATTCCAAAAAAGAAATTTTATTCCACTTCATTCCGAGGTGAAAATGGATTTCCACAAAGAAGTTTTGGGGGAAAGAGAAGGAAAACAAAATCAGGGAACTTGGTTGTCCATCAAGATGAACTTACAAAATATAACAAGGAATGTAATAAGATTAGAGAAATGAATGAGACCCAGATTGTGAAGGACCTTTTATGCCACAAAGGAGTTTGTGTTTCATCCTACAGGTAATAGAAAGTCTCTAATAAAGGTTGATATTGTCAGACCTGTTCCTTAATATGATCATTTTGGAAAATATGAGAAATGAATTTGAGAAGGTAAAGAGTGGTGGTGAGTGGGCTAATCAATGGAGAATATTACAATAGTTCAAGAGTTTAATAGTGAGGGGATGAACAGAGAGGTGAATACCTGAATGAAGCATTTTCAGAGATGGTTATGAAAGACTGTGGCAATTAAATTCATAGGAGGATTGTAAGGGAGCAAGGTTTGAATCCGAGTAACTGAGAGGATGGGGGTGCCATCAAAATAAATGACATATCAAAATATATGAGTTAGGTGTGATATTATCTTAAAGATACCAAATAAAGAATCTCATGACATAAGTTGATATTAACTATGTGAGTTTGGTGATATGAAGTCTGCATGGTGATAATTAAAGTCAGGGCATAAAGCATAAAGAAGGAAAGAAGGACAAGGACAAAGTCTTTGGGGGGAATCTGTAGAAGCAAAGGGATTTTTTATTCTGCCTTCACTTTAAAAATGTTCTGCTCTCTACTCTGAATTTTATATATCTATATCTATATCTATATCTATAGCTATATCTATATCTATATCTATCAATCAATCATCTATCCTTTGAAGATAATTGATTACAATCTTATCTTTGAAGATAATTGATGAAAAATTTGAAAGGGCCATAATTTAATGGAAGGAATTGTGTTTTGTCTAAAAAGTATCTTTGACTTCATCCTCAGAATTAATTATACATACCATTTTTGTGCCACACTTTCCTTGTTCTTCACTCATCAAGTCATAATAGGTCAAACACTTACCAGTTGTCACCTCAAATATAGTATTAATACACAATGATTATGTCTCTTCTTTATTGTTTCTTTGTATTACATTATACCTGTCTCCCCAAATCAATTGGATGCTCTTTGAAGGAACGGTCATCCTTGTGTCTTCTGTCAATTCATCAGAGTGCTTTATATGTATTTATATATATTAAATTTATATATATTACATATATATATTTATATTATTTGAACGGTTAATTCAAAATATCAAATTATCTCCAGTTCAGAGAACTTTTGTGGCCCACTTCCTCTTAGAAGAATTCAATCATTCTGGGAGAAGCCCTGCAACAGGCAATATCCATCTTTCTGCTGGAGATCACTGAAATTCTTTACCAATCACTTCAATGCCCCATGAATCCAACAAAAAGAACAGGAAACAGGGGCAGCTAGATGGCACAGTGAATAGAGCACCAGACCTGGGGCTAGGAGTACCTGAGTTCAAATTCCATCTCAGACAATTGACACTTGCTAGCTGTATGATCTTGGGCAAGTCATTTAACTCTACTTCCTTGAAAAAACTACTGTAGAAGCAATCCAGGAATTCTAAAAAGCATTTACTCTAGAGCAAGTGCTCTATAGCGTTATTGGAGAACCAGAAGAACTTTACTCTCTCTCTGGGGCGTTTAAAGGACCTGCATCAGTCACTGATGTGTGAGAACAGAATATTGCATTTAGATTTGGAAGACTTGATTTTGAATCATCTTTTTGTTTTATGACATCAGGAAAGTCAAAAGTCCAAGTGGGTCTCAGTCCCTCTTCTATAAAGATGGGGATTTTGTTGAGCTTTATGGATTCTGAGGTAATTTCCAGTTCTACATAGATGATCCTAAGTTCTCTGGGTCTGACAAAATAGCATTTACTTCTTTCATTACTTAGGCAAAACTTTTACTACTGCAGCACATGGAACACATTCAACACTTAATAAATATACACTCTATTTGTCTTTCTGTCTCTTCCTTTGGTTCTCTGGCTCTCCCACCCTCCATATCTCTTTCTCCTAGAAGCAGCCATGATGATGGGTTGAAGTTAGGAATCACCCAGAGCTTTACCTGAAACAACTTTAAATGGAGCCTATAGAAAGATCCACAAAAATCAGAGTGAAACAAGCTTTCAATTCAAGATATTGTGGAGAAAGTTCAAAAAAGTTCTGTCTCACACAGGTAAAAGAAGAGTAGCCCAACATAAGTGGGAAGCCAGCAGAAGACTCTTAGTCACAATGCAGCTCAAGTGCTGTATCAGCAAGCCAACAGTACAGCAGGCCAGCAGTGAGGGTCCTAACCCCAGGTCAGAAAGCAAAATTCAAGCCCTTGACCACTGGTGAAACAGGTGGGATTGGGTTGTGCTACCCTAACTCAGGAAACAAACAGTGAGCACCTGAAATGCCAGAGCAGAAAGTCAGGGACCTGACCCTCAGCTCCCAGTATGAAAAGCTTTAAACTATAATCCCTGTAATTCCAGAGCAGAGTTCAATTATCAGAATGAGCAAAACACCCCAAAAGAGCACAAATGATAGAAAATATTCTGATAAGGACAATAAAAATATCATCTATAAAGAGGAAAATATTGACAAAATGCCTACATGTGAAGTCTCAAAGACTTTTATGAATTGGTCTCAAATCCAAAAAATCCCTCTTAGAAGAGCTAAAAAAGAATTTTTTGAATAAAGATGAGAGGAGGAAGAAAAATTGAGAAAAGAAATGAGTTACCCAGGAAAGTTATGAAAAATTTACTAAAGAATACAGCATTTTCAAAAGTAAACTTGGTCAAATAAAAAAAAAATAATAAATCAACTCCTTTAAATAGGAAAAAATGGCCAACTGGACAAGGAAAACAACTTATCTAAAGGTAAAATTAACTGGAAAAGGAAACACAAAATCTAACTGAAGAAAATGAACCCTGAAATTTAGAATTGGAAAAATGGAAACTAATGACTCAATGAGACATCAAGATTCCATCAAAAGAAACTAAAATTATGAAAAATATAGAAGAAAACCTTTTAGGAAAATAATTGTCATGGGAAATGGCTACAGGAGAGATAATTTGTGAATTGCTGTTTTACCTGAAAGCCACAATCAGAGACATAACCTGTACAATAGCTTTCAGGAAATAATCATAGAAAACTTCCCTAATATCCTAGAACAAGATGATAAAATACTTCCAGAAAGAATCCATTGTTCATATACAGAAATAGATACACCCCCAAAACACCAAGGAATATTTTAGTCAAATTTCATAATTCTCAGCTAAAGGATAAAATACTATAAGCAGTCAAAAAGAAGAAATTCAAATACTGGGAACTATAGTTAGGATTACACAGAACTTATTAACTTCAACATTAAAGGATCAGAGGACCTGAAAAGGATTTTCTGGAGGGCAAGGAAGATTGGATTATCATCAAGAATCAGCTAAAAGATGGATTTCTAATGAAATAGAAGATTTTCAAATTTACCTGAGATACAAGACTCACTAAATGCATTAAAAATAAACAAAAAAAAGTTAGTCAATAGAACTTAAATGTCTATATCCCAACATGAGAAGACAATACTTGTATCTCTTGGTATTTGCATTTCTCTTAAGATAATTGAAAGATGAATAATTAGATAGATGGCTTGGGTATAAATTGATCATAATGTAATGAGGAGTTTTGCTCTTGAGAATTGTACTTCCTGTGAACTGATCTAACCATAGTGGAGAGCAATATGGAACTATGCCCAAAGAGCTGTAAAACTGTTCATACCCTCTGACCCAGCAATTCCAATTCCATGTCTATATCTAGAAGAAATCCTAAAAAAATGGGAAAAGTTCCACATGTTCCAAAATATACATAGCAGCTCTTTTTGTAGTGGCAAAGAATTGGAAATTAAGGAAATAACCATCATTTGGGGAATGGTTAAACAAGTTAGTTTCTACAAGAAACTACAAATGGTCGAACTCTCGATAAGCATGGAATGACTTACAGGATCTGATGCTGAGAGAAGGGAGCAGAACCAAGAGGACAATGTACACATTAATAACAACATTGTGAGATTATCAACCCTGAAGGATGCAGCTCATCTCAGCAGTTCAGAGAGCTAAAGACAGCCCTATTAGACTTGTTATGGAAAATGCTGTCCCTATGTAGATGAAGAAAAACAAAACAAAACAAAAATCCTATGGAATGTGATGAACACTACATTCACTTGTAAAAAATATCTCATATATTTCTTTACTTTAATCCTAATTCCTCATACTGAAAATGACTAATCTGTAATGTGCTTAACACAAATGTGCATGTACAATATTAACCTAACTGTTCTCTGCTGAGGGGAGGGGGGGTGGGAAGGTAGAGTGGAAGGAAATTTTGTAACTTAAAAATATACATAGGCATATGGATTAATGTTGAAAAACTTTCATAGCATGTATTTGACAAATTAAATATCAAATTAAAAAGAATTCTACTTACATTAGTATAGTTGAAAGGAATATACTTTAACTGAGCTGTGGGCATAGGACAGATGTAAAATAAGTAAAACATGAAAAAAAGGATTATGTTAAGAGAAGGCAAAGGAATCAGAAGATCAATAACATCACATGAGGCACAAAGGATGTATTAGAGTAGAAGAAAAGAAGCAAAAGTGTGAACACTGAGTAAATACTGCTCTCAATAGATTTGGATCAAAAAGGGAATAACATACCTACCCAAATGGATTGTGTAATTTATCCTACCCTGCAGGGAATTAACAGGTGAAAGGGAAAAGATTGAGGGAGGCAGTAGTCAGAAGCCAAACACTGGTGAGAAGGGAAAAAGAAAAAGGAGAGGAAAAAAGAACAGATAGGGGAAAGATAGTATGGAGGGAAATACAGAATTAGTCATTATAAGTGTAAATGTGAATGGAATGAACTCTTCCATAAAATTAAAAGATAGAGTGGATTAAAAAACAGAATTGGTTTTATTAATTAATTAATGTTTTATTAATTTATTTTTTAATTTTCATACATTTATACATGTATATTTCCAAGTTACAAAATTTCCCACCAATCTTCCTTCCCACCCCTCCTCCCCTCAGTAGGGAACAATCAGGTTAGCATTTTACATACATATTTTGTTAAACATATTTAAAAATTAGTTATTTTTGGCATGGAGGATTAGGATTAAGGGAAAGAGATACATAAGAGGTCATTTTTATAACGCATTCCGCAGATTTGGTAGGAGCGATTGTTTTTTCTGTGTTTTGTTTTGCTTTGTTTTCCTTCCTGTGGTTGGGGATAATATAGACAGACCATTACCAGTCTAATACAATTGTCCTAGCTCTCTGAACTGAGAAGAGCTGCTTCCATCAAGCGTGTTCATCTCATAATGTTGTTGATGTGCACATTGTTCTCTTGGCTCTACTCCTTTCCCTCAGAATCAGATCCTGTAAGTCATTCCAGGATACTCTAGAATCCGACCATTTTGGGTTTCTTATAGAAAAATAATATTCCATAGTAATCATGCACCATAACTTGTTTGGCCGTTCCCCAATTGATGGAGCATTCCCTTAGTATCCAATTCTTTGCCTCACAAAAAGAGCTGCTATGAATATTTTGGAACATGTAGGACTTTTCCCATTTTTTTTTTTGCAATTTCTTCTGGATATAGTCTTAGAATTGAAATTGCTGGGTCAAAGGGTATGAACAGTTTTATTACTCTTTGGGTATAGTTCCATATTGCTCTCCAGAAAGTTTGAGCCCATTCACAACTCCACCATCAATGCATCAATGTCCCAATTCTCCCATACCTTCTTCAACATTGCTCACCTTTCCTTTTTCTCATCTGGGCTAATCTAATAGGTATAAGATGATACCTCATTGTTGTTTTAATTTGCATTTATCTAATCAATAGTGATTTGGAACATTTTTCATATGATTTTATTTTATTTTATTTCATTTATAATTTTATTTTTTAATTCTCATTTTGTACAAATGTTTTTTTTTTTACATTAATAAAATATTCTTGTTTAAGAGTAAACAAAATACCCCTCCACCCATGAATATCGACTTGCTTGGGCGATAAAGTAAAGGGGAGAGAAAAAAATTGAAATAAAAAAAGAATAATAGTAATAATTGTAGGTATGGCCAGGTGGTACAATGGATGAAGCACCTGCCCTGGAGCCATGAGCATCTGAGCCCACATCCAGCCCCGTAGACCCAACAATCACCCAGCCGTGTGACATGCAAGCCATTCGATCCCCACTGCCCTGCAAAAACCTAAAAGAAGAAAAAAAAAAGAGCTAAAATAAAATAAAATACTAATAATAGTAGGGGTGGCTGGGTGGCAGACAGAGCATTGGCCCTTGAGTCAGGAGAACCTGCATCCAAATCCGGCCTCAGACACCCAAAGATCACCCTGCTATGTGGCCCCAGGCAGCCCACCCAGCCCCATTTGCCCTGCACCCTCCCCCTAATAATAATAATAAAAATGTACTTCAGTCTTTGTTCCAACACCAACAACTCTGTCACGGGTAGATCACATTCCTTATGATAAGTCCATCCCAAAAGTTACTTCCATATTTTTCCAACGTTGCCATTGCTGATTGCAACTCCCTCCTTTCTTATTTCTCCACTACCATGTGCTATATTTTCTCTCTCCTTTCACTCTGATTCTGC
Source organism: Macrotis lagotis (assembly GCF_037893015.1). Lineage (NCBI taxonomy): Eukaryota > Metazoa > Chordata > Mammalia > Peramelemorphia > Peramelidae > Macrotis > Macrotis lagotis. The sequence continues at coordinate 38,641,744 of NC_133661.1, read as the reverse complement.
TGTAGGGTCACTGAGTGATGCAGCAGACATATCCCTGGTCCTGGGGCCAAGAAGCCCTGAGGCCCCATACCACCCCTTAGGCTCAGAATCCACCTGGCCCTATGGTCCTGGACAGGCCTTCCAATCCCAGCCCCTTGCAAGAAGTAAAAAAGAAAATGTGTTATACCTGACCATTCTTCCCCCATGGTCCATCCTCTCCTCCTTTATTCACATCCCTACCCCTTCCCCCTGTTCCACCCCTTCTTACTCCAGATGCCTATACCCCATTGGGTATATTTGCTGTTTCCTCTCCTAGCCACCTCCAATGAGAGCAAAGGTTCCCCCATTACCCCTTGCCTCCCCACCTCCCCATCATTGCAATAGCTCACTGCAATAAAAAAAAATCTTATTATATGAAATATCTTGGCCTATTTCCCCCTCTCCTTTTTCTTTCTCCCATTACATTTCCCTTTTTTTTCTATTGACTCCATTTTTACACCATATTTTGTCTTCAAATTCAGCTTTCTCCTGTGCTTCAACTATAAAAGCTCCCTCTACCTGCTCTATTAAGTGAGAAGGTTCATGTTCGTATTATCAGTGTCATTTTTCTATGCAGGAATACATGCAGTTCATCATCATCAAGTCCCCCATATTTCCCCCCTCTCCTCCAATCTCCGTGCTTCACCTGAGTCCTGTATCTGAAGATCAAACCTTCTGTTCAGCTCTGGCCATTCCAAAAGGAACATTTGAAATTTCCCTGGTTCATTGAAAGTCCATCTTTTTCCCTGGAAGAGGACATTCAGCCTTACTGGGTAGTTCATTCTTGGTTGTATTCTAAGCTCTTTTTGCCTTCTGGTATATTATATTCCAAGCCCGATGCGCTTCCAATGTAGTTGCTGCTAAGTCCTGTGTGATCCTGACTGCAGCTCCATGATATTTAACCTGTGTCCTTCTGGATGCTTGTAATATTCTCTCTTTGACTTGGGAGTTCTGGAACTTGGCTATAATATTCCTAGGGGTTGGTTTTTTGGGATCTCTTTCTCAGGGGGATCAGTGGATTCTCCCCATTTCTATTTTGCCCTCTGCTTCTAGAATATCAGGGCAATTTTCCTGTAGTAATTCTTTGAAAATGATGTCAAGGTTCTTTTCCTGATCATGACTTTCAGGTATTCCAATAATTTTTAAACTATCTTTCCTAAGTCTGCTTTCCATATCAGTTGTTTTTTCAATGAGGTATTTCACATTTTCTTCTAATTTTTCATTTTTTTGGTTTTGAAGTATTGATTCCTGATTTCTGGTAAATTCATCAATCTCCCTGAATTCTATTCTTTGTCTGAAGGATTTGTTCTCCTCAGAGAGTTTTCTTATCTCTTTTTCCATCTGGCCCATTCTGATTTTTAAAGCATTCTTCTCCTCCATAACTTTTTGAACTGTTTCATCCATTTGACCTAAGCTGGTTTTTAGCATGCTATTTTCTTCAGCATTTTTTTGGATTTCCTTGACTAAGCTGCTGACTTCATTTTCATGTTTTTCCTGCATCTCTCTCCTTTCTTTTCCCAGTTTTTCTTCCAACTCCCTCATTTGATTTTCAAAGTCTTTTTTGAGCTCCGTCATAGCCTGAGCCCAATTTTTGTTTTTCTTGGAGTCTTTAGATGCAGGAGCTTGTGTTTCCTTATCTTCAGACTGAGTATTTTGATCCTTCTTGGGCTCATGTGCAAAATATTTCTCAATGGTCTTCCTCTTATTTCTCTGCTTGCTCATTTTCCCAGCCTGGGCCTGTTCCTGGGGTGCTTCCTGAGCTTTTGGGACACTCCCACAAGGGTCTCAGTGTGTGAGGCTCTGTCCTCCCTCCTGGTCTGTGAATGACCATAAGCGTCCCCCTCTGCAACCGGGCTGAGGTGAGAGAGCCCCTGATGTTCTATGGGGGGCCTAGACTGCTATCAGGATCTGAATGTGGTCAGAGCCCCAGAGTCCTGTTCCAGGGACAAAGGACAGAGTTCTGCAGTCTCTCTCTTCACTCCCCTCCCTCAGCTCAATGGGCTCATGTTCTGGGGGCTCCTGCTCATGGGCTCTGCCTGCTTCTGTTTCTGGATCTGGGCTGTGGAAAGACCACACTTGCTGTGTGCCCTGAGTGCTGTGTTCCAGGTGCTTGCTCTGGCAGAGGTCCCCCGCTATTCCCTCATTTTGTGCCCGCTGCTCCCCAGGGTGCAGCTCAGGAGACTACCCCTACTGCTGTGAGCCCCAGCTCCCAGCACCCTGGGGCTGCCTCTGGTAGGCTGAAGTTCTTTCGCTCTGGTGGGACACCCCTCTGGCAGGCTGCCCCTCAGACCCCAGGGATCAGAGCCCTTCCACTCTTCTCCAGGTCACCTTGAGTAGGAGAACTGCCTCAATGGGTCCCCCTGTGGGTTCTGTCTCTCGAAAGTTCAGTTAGAGTCCCTAGTCTCACGTTTCATTAGAGAGCACCTAAGACTTGATCCCTTCTTGTCGCCATCTTGGCTCTACCTCATATGATTTTATATAGATTTAATTTCTTCATTTGAAAAATGTTTGTTCATATTACAGACCTGTTTATTATATGTGCAAATATTTTAAATAAAATTTTGCAGAGATATTGCAAGGAATTATCACTAGGATAATACAGCAAGATCTGTTAGGATTTATACTAAGTTTCAGGAATAGTTTAATATTAGAAAACAATAGTTCCTGTCAAGATGGCAGAGAGAAGACAGGGGCTGTGTTAAGTGCTCCTCTTTCCCATCAAAATCAACATGAGAGAAACCTCTTAACAGAAATTCAATCAACAAAACCCAGAAAGAGAAGCTAGGAGAAGAACACCTACCAAGAAGGTTTGTTTCACAGGACTGTGGGTGAACTGTGGGTGAACAAGGAGACCAGAGCAGAGGATCAGCATAGGGACAGCAGCTGGGGGAAGCCAGAGGGCTAGCCTCAGCCACAGAGACTTCAGTGAGTGGCAAGTTCGAGATACAACTTTAGCTTCAGAGTCTTTGGCTGGGGGAAGAGGAGCTAGGGTAGAGTGAACTCCAGCACAGAATCTCAGAGCATGCTTGGAGAAAAACCAGCTGAGTTCCATACTTTCAGCAGGGCCCTTTGCCCAGAACAAACAACAAACAACACCCACCCACTCAGGGCAACCAAGTTCACTCAACAGAAACAGATTAACTCCTTCCCCCCAGGGCCAAGCCCACAGTTCAAGGTCAACACATACCCTGCTGCTGAGGATCATAAACACTCCAGAAAAATCGACCAGCACCCCCTTCTGACTGGCCCATGGAATTACTAAGCCAAGTGAACAAAGCCTTTGGGATCTTCAAAAGCAGCTCAACCTGCTGCCAATGCATGATACTAAAAGGCAGAGAAAAGGAGTGGTCCATGGAGAAATACTTAGAAGAAAACAGATTCTAACCCAGATAGATCTAGCAATGCTGAGGAGAATATGAATTGGTCTCCAACCCAGAAAGACTTCTTTGAAGAAATCAGTAAGGAGTTTAAAAAATCAATTGGAAAAATTGGGAAAAGAAACTCAAGAGAAAATTAACACTTTGCAAGAAAAAATTACCATCTCACAACAAGAAAACAAATCCTTTGAAAACATAATTGGACAAATACAAAATGAGAATAACTCTCTCAGATCTTCAATTGCACAAATACAAAAAGAAAATGTTTCTCTTAAAACTATACTTGGGCAAATGGAAAACTCCTTCAAAAATAGAATTTTCCAACTGGAAAAGGAGTTGCAAAAGATAAATGAAGAAAAATATTTTCTATAAAAAAGGAATGGATCTGCAAAAACTAATGACTTCATGAGACAAGATTATGTTAAACAAAACCAAAAGATCAAAAAAATAGAAGAAAATGTAAAATACCTCATCAGCATAATGACTGACTTTGAGAACTGATCAAGGCATGAGAACCTGAGAATTATAGGCCTTCCTGAAAACACTGATGAGAAAAAAAAGGCTGCATTTAATATCACTGTATTTAGTGATGGAAAATTACTCTGATATCATGGAACCAGAGGGCAAAATAATTATTGAAAGAATACATCGATCCCTTCTGGAAAGAGATCCTAAAATGAAAACACCTAGGAATATTGTGGCCAAATTCCTGAATAAAAAGGAAAAGAAAATATCCTTCAAGCAGCCAGAAAGAAAAAAAAATTAAATACCAATGAGCCACAGTAAGGATTATGTAGGACCTGGCCACAGAAACATTAAGAGATTGAAGGACCTGGAATGAGATATTCTAAAGGGCAAGGGAGCTTGGAATGCAGCCAAGAATCCACTACCTGGCAAAGCTGAACCTTTTCTTTCAGGAGAAAAGATGGACATTTAATGAAATGGAAGACTTCCAACAATTCCTGATGAAAAAATCAGAGCTAAATAGAAAATTTGGACATCAAACAGGAGACTCAAGAGACACATGAAAAGGTTAAAAAAAGGTAAAGGAAAAAAACTGCTATCCAATAAGATGAAACTGGTTATATACCCACTTGGGAGAAAGAGTCTCATAACTCTTGAGAATTTCTCTGATAGAGTTATCAGAGAAAATATACATAGCCAGAAATGATGGGCACTCATAACTTTTCTGTGACTCAGATAGAATAATTTTTAAAAAATACCTCCTTAGAAAGGTGGACAATAAAGAGATGGGAGGATGGAGGAGACTGAATGGGGTAAATCTGATTAAATCAAGAGGTACAAAAGACCTATTGCAATAGAGGGGAAGAAGGGAGAAGGTGAGAACCACCTGAATCTTCACCTCAGACTTGGCTTAAAGTTAATTTAGACACATTTAAGTTAAGAAACTTTTCTTACCTATCAAACATTAAAAGAGGAAAAGGGGAGGGGCAAGGGGGAGAAAAGGGGAAACTAATGGAAGGAAGAGAAGAAGGGGAAAATGGAAAGGGGAAAGAAAGGGGAGGGAGGTTGATATAAGAGGGCAAACACACTGGAGGTGGTGGTATTCAGAAACAAAACACTGGGGAATATGGAAAAAGGGGAAAAAATGAAATAATACAAACAGAAGGAAGATAGCATGGAGGGCAATAAAGAGTAATTATAACTTTGAATGTGAATGGAATGAACTCTCCCTTAAAACGTAAGCAAATAGCAGAGTGAATTAATAACTAGAATCCTACAACATGCTGCTTACAGGGGCAGCTAGGTGGTGTAGTGGATAAAGCACTGGCCTTGGAGTCAGGAGTACCTGGGTTCAAATCTGGTCTCAGACACTTAATAATTACCTAGCTGTGTGGCCTTGGGCAAGCCACTTAGCCCCATTTGCCTTGCAAAAAAAAAAAAACATGCTGCTTACAATAAACTCATTTGAAGCAGAGAGATACATATAAAGTAAAGGTAAAAGGTTGGATCAAAATATTTTTTGCTTCAGCTGATGTGAAAAAAGCAGGGGTAGCAATCCTTATTTCAGACAAGGAGCTGAAAAAATAGATCTTATTAAAAGAGATGAGGAAGGAAATTATATCCTCCTAAAAGGTACCATAGAAAATAAAGTAATTACAATACTAAATATATATGCACTGAATAGTCCAGCATCCAAATTCTTAGAGGAGAAGTTGAGGGAGCTACAGGAAGACATAGCAAAACTTGACTAGTGGGAGACCTTAACCTCCCACGCTCAGATTTAGATAAATCTATTCATAAAATAAATGAGAAGGAAGTTAAGGAGGTAAATAGATTGTTAGAAAACCTGGCTATGATAGACCTATGGAGGAATGACTGAGGATAGAAAATAATATACTTTCTTTTCTGTGGTACATGGCACTGACACAAAAATTGACCATATACCAGGGCATATAAATCTAATGATCAGTTGCAGAAAGGCAGAAATAGTGAATACATCTTTTTCAGATCATATTGCAATAAAAATCATGTGCAGTATGGGGCCAGGGAGATATAGCTCCAGAATTAATTGGAACTTCAATAGCTTCATATTAAAGAATGAGTGGATCAATCAACAAATTATAGAAAGAATTAATTATTTCATCCTAGATAATGACAATAATGAAACAACATACCAAAACCTATGGGATACCCTCAAGGCAGCTGTCAGGGGATATATTATATCTTTAAATAGTTACATGAATAAATTAGAGAAAGAAGAAATCAATGAATTAAATATGCAACTAAAAAATTAGAGAAAGAACAAATTAAACCTCCCCGATAAATACCAAATTAGAATTTCTAAAAATTAAATGAGAAATTAATGAAATTGAAAGCAAGAAACTATTGAAATAATTAATAAAACCAAGAGCTAGTTTTATTAAAAAACAATAAAATTGATAAACCTCTGGTCAATTTGATTTAAAAAAAGAAAGAAGAAAACCAAATTGCTATTATAATAAATGAAAAAGGTGAACTCACCACCGATGAGGAAGAAATTAAAGTAATAATTTGGAATTACTTTGCCCAACTACATACCAATAAATTTGACAATCTAAGTGAAATGGATGAATATTTACAAAAATATAAGTTGCCCAGATTAAATGAAGAGGAAATTAAAAACCTAAATAACTTTATCTCAGAAAATGAAATTCAACAAGCCATTATTGAAATCCCTAAGAAAAAATCTCCAGGGCCAGATGGATTCACAAGTGAATTCTATCAAACATTTAAGGAACAATTGTTTCCAATTCTATATAAACTCTTTGGAAAAATAGGGAAAGATGGAACTCTGCCTAACTCTTTCTATCATACCAATATAGTGCTGATACCTAAACCAGTAAGAGTTAAAACAGAGAAAGAAAATTATAGACCTATCTCCCTAATGAATATAGATGCAAAAGTCTTAAAATCTTAGCAAAATGATTACAACAAGTTATCACTAGGATAATACATTATGATCAAGTAGGATTCATCCCAGGAATTCAGGATTGGTTCAATATTAGGAAAGCTGTTAGTACAATCAATTATGTCAACAACAAAGCTATCAGAAATTATATGATCATATCTATAGATGCTGAAAAAATTTTTGACAAAATACAGCACACATTCTTACTAAAAATACTATAGTGTAGGAATATATGGTTTGTTGCTTAGATTAATAATCAGTATCTATCTGAAACCATCAACATGCATTATATGCAACAGGAATAGTCTTGAGGCATTTCCAATAAGATCAGGGCTGAAACAAGGGTGCCCGTTATCACCACTACTATTCAATATCATATTAGAAATGTTAGCTTCAGCAATAAGAGAAGAAAAAGAAATTGAAGGAATTAGAATTGGGAAGGAAGAGACAAAACTCTCACTCTTTGCAGATGACATGATGGTATACTTAGAGAATCCCAAAAAGTCATCTAAAAAAACTACTAGAAATGATTATCAACTTTAGCAAAGTAGCAGGATATAAAATAAACCCTCATAAATCTTCAACATTTCTATATATGACTAGCAAGATACAGCAGACAGAGCCAGGAAGAGAAATCCCATTCAAAGTAACCTCAGACAAAATAAAATACCTGGGAGTCTACCTTCCAAGACAGACTCAAAAACATTTTGAAAACAATTACAAAACACTTCTCACATAAATAAAATCAGATTTAAATACCTGTGCAAACATCAACTGTTCATGGATAGGTTGCGATCATATAATAAAAATGACAATTCTACCAAAACTAAACTACTTGTTTAGTGCCCTACCAATCAAAATTCCAACATATTACTTTAAAGAGTTAGAAAAAGTTGTAAGTACAATTATATGGAGAAATAAAAAGTCAAGAATTTCCAGGAATTCAATAAAAAAAAGTGCAAAAGAAGGTGGCTTTGCCTTACCAGATCTAAAATTATATTATAAAGCATCAGTCATTGAAACTGTCTCGTATTGGCTAAAAAATAGAGTGATGGATCAGTGGAATAGATTTGATACAATATCAGGAAATGATTATAGTAATCTACTGTTTGATAAACCCAAAGAGTCCAGCTATTGGGATAAAAACTTTTGGGAAAATTGGAAGTTAGTGTAGAAGAAATTTAGATTGGACCAACACCTCACATGCTATACCAAGATAAGATGCAAATGGATATAGGAGTGACAAAAAAAATATTATAAGCAAACTAGAAGATCAAGGAGTAGTTTACCTGTCAGATCTATGGAAAGAGAAGCAGTTTATGACCAACAAAGAGATGGAGAACCATTAAAAACAAACTAGTTAATTTTGTGTACATTAAATTAAAAGGCTTTTGCACAGACAAAACCACAGTGACCAAGATCAAAAGAAATGTAGCAAATTGGAAAACATTTTTTGCAACTAGTATTTCTGACAAAGGACTCATTCTAAAATATACAAAGAACTGAGTTAAATTTCAAAAAAACAAGCCATTCCCCAATTGACAAATGGTTAAAGGTTATGCAAAGGCAATTTACAGCTGAGGAAATCAAAGCAATCCATGGTCATATGAAAAATAGTTCCAAATCATTACTTATGAGAATGCAAATCAAAACATCTCTGAGATACTACCTCACACCTCTCAGACTGGCCAGTATGACCAGAAAGGACAATAATCAATGTTGGAAGGAATGCAGGAAATCTGGGACACTAATACATTGTTGGTGGAGCTGTGAACTCATCCAACCTTTCTGGAGAGTAATTTGGAATTATGCTCAAAGGGCAACAAAAATGTGCATACTCTTTGATCCAGCAATACCACTACTGGGTCTATACCCTGAAGAGATTGTGAAAAACAGGGTAAAAACATCATTTATACAAAAATATTTATAGCAGCCCTGTTTGTGATGGCAAAGAATTGGAAATTGAGTGAATGTCCTTCAATTGGGAAACGGCTTAACAAACTCTGGTATACGTATATCATGAAACATTATTGTTCTGTTAGAAACCAGGAGGGATGGGAATTCAGGGAAGCCTGGAAGAATTTGCATGAACTGATGCTGAGTGAGATGAGCAGAACCAGAAGAACATTGTACACCCTAACAACAACATAGGGGTTATGACCAAACTTGATGGAATTGCGCAGTCCATCAGTGCAACAGCCAGGGACAATTTTGGGCTATCTGCAATGCAGAATACCATCTGTATCCAGAGAATGAATTATGGACTTTGAACAAAGATCAAAGATTTTTACCTTCAAATTAGGGAAAAAACTTTATTTTATTATGTAATTTTACTATCTCCTACCTTATTTTTATTCCTTAAAGATACGATTTCTCTGTCTTTGAATTTAACTGAGATCAATGTATACCATGGAAACAATGTAAAGACAAACAGAATGCCTTCTGTGGGGGGGGTTTGCAGGAGGGAAGCAAGAATGGGGGGAAATTATAGAGCTCAAAATAAATAAAATCTTTCTTAAAAAAATAAACAACAAAAAATTTAGACATAAATGACTATTTCAATAACAAACATCAGAAACCCCATAATAATCTCAGTACATCCTGAAAGAGTCTTTGACAAAATACAGCTCACATTTTCATTAGAAACATTAAAGAGCATAGGAGTAAATGCAGTTTTCCTTAAAAATTTAAATAATCTATCTAAAAGCAACAGCCAGTATTATGTGAAATTGGGATAAGCTAGCCACTTTCCCAATAAAATCAGGGGTGAAACAAGGATGCCCATTATCACCACTCTTATTCAATCTAGTATTAAGAATGTTAACTTTGGCATTAAGTGAAGAAAAAAAAATCTATGAAATATGAAAAGCAATGACGAAACAAAACTATCACTCTTTTCAGATGATAAGATTGTACCCTTGAGAATCCTAGAAAATCGAGTGAAAAGCTACTTGAAATAATTAACAACATCAGGATATAAAATAAACATGTCATCATAATTTCTATTTAGGAACAATAAAGCCCATAGGCAAGAGATAGAAAAAAAAATTCCATTTAAAGTAATTGTAGACAACATAAAATACTTGGGAATTTACCAAGACAACCAGAAACTATATGAACCCAAATGTAAAATTATTTTACACAAAGTCAGGTTTAAACAATTGGAAAACTGACAATTACTCATGGTTAGGCTGAGCTAATACAATAAAAATGACAATTCTATCCAAATTTTATTACTTATTCAGTGTCACACCAAACAACCTACCAAAAAAACTATTTTGCAGACTTAGGAAAATAGTATAAATTCATCTGGAGCAAGAAAGGCTCTAGAATATCAAGGGAATTGATGAAAACTCATTCAAAGGAAGGTGGCCTAGCTAAACCAGAGCTAAAACTCTATTATAAAGTATCAGTCATTAAAACTGTCTGGTACTGGCTAAGAAATAAAGTAGTGCACCAGTGGATTAGAGTAGATAAAATAAGATAATTAGCTTCTGGGAGAAGAACTCACTATTCAACAAGAACTGCAAGTAAAACTGGAAAATAATATGGCAAACACTAGGCTGAAACCCACATCTTACACCCTATACCAAAATAAGGTCATGGGGACAGGATTTAAACATAAAGGGCGATATCATAGGCCAATCAGGAGAACAAGAAATATTCTATCTATTGGATCTGTGGAGAGGGCAGAAATTTATGACCAAATCATAAATAGAGAACATTATAAATTGCAAAATGGATGATTTTGACTATTAAATTGAAGAAAAAGTTTTTGCACTTATACTACCAAAGCAGCCAAGATTAGAAGGAAGATAGATAGCTGAGAAATAATTTTCACAAGCTAATATTTCTGATAAAGGGCTCATTTCTAAAATATATAGAAAAGTGGATCATTTTTTTTTGCAAGGCAAATGAGGTTAAGTGTCTTGCCCAAGGCCACACAGCTAGGTAATTATTAAGTGTCTGAGACCACATTTGAACTCAGGTCCTCCTGACTTCAGGGCCAGTGCTCTATCCACTGCTCCATCTAGCTGCCCCAAAAGTGAATCATTTTATATGATTCAAGTCATTCCCCAATTGACAAATGGTCAAAAGATATAAACAGACAGTTTTCAGATGAAAAAATTAAAGTTATTTATAGTCATTTGAAAAAATGCTCCAAAGCATTATTGATTAGAGAAATGCAAATTAAAAAAAAATCCATGAGATACCATTACACACACCTATCAGATTTGCTAAGAGGACAAAAAAGGAAAATGATCAATTTTGGAAAGAAGGTGGGAAAATTGGGACTTTAATGTACCATTGGTGAAGTTGTGAACTGATCCATATATATATATACATATATATATATGTATATATATATATATATATATATATATATGTATCTATTTATGTCTAATGGTAGACATCCATTTACCATTAGGTAGGGGAGAATATTTATATGATAATTTTATTGTATATTTGAAAGTAAGCACATTATTCGGAATAGGGCTGTAGTTTCATGAGCTATCATTGTTTTCTTGTATGATATTATATAAATGCTTGCTTCATTCCATAAATTAAAAATAAAATTTAATAATAAAAATAAAAAAGGTACTGGCATATTAAGTAAATTTCATTGGAATCACAAAAAAATGTTAGAGTTCAAAAAGGCTGATGAAATACAAGGTTTTATGAGTTTTCACATTTGTGGGAATGAAGGAACTGGAGTCTTTGACCCCCTATGTCCCTTCTAGGCTTTTGCAAGGCAATGTGGTTAAATGGCTTGCCTAAGCCACAAAGCTAGGTAATTAAAAGTGTCTGAGGTCAGATTTGAACTCAGGTCCTCCTGACTCCAGGGCCGGTGCTCTATCCACTGCATCACCTAGCCACCCTCCCACCAGGTTCCTTCTAGCTCTACATCTAGTTGCTATGAAATATGACTCAACTCATCTTTGGACCTTGTCTACAAATTCTCCTTGGATGGGATTAAAATACCATTGATCTATCCTTCTCCATTGCCTTTTCATTATCCAAACATAGTTATCTGCATTAAGAAGCTCTGGATACTGCAGAAAGAGTCCAGCATCACCTGCAGCTTCCAGGCCAACTCTAATTCTTTTGCTTTTTCTTGATAGTCTGCTGTATATATTAAAACACACACACACACACACACACACACACACACAGGCTGACTGGCTAAGAGCCATAGCTCAAAGCACCATGGCTCAAAATATGAGAAATCATTTCCATGGTGTTGGAACATTGAGAGTCCTCCCTGAATCCTGATCTATGACTTGCTGGCAAGACAGCAACCAGGCCAGAAATAGGAGACTGTTGATTTTGGATTATGAAATCCTGGGAAAGAACCAGAAAGCCCTAGGGGCACAGGTGGGGTTTTTCTAAATACTACTGACTATAGGCAAAAGCTCCAGAAGAGAGTGGCAGATATGGATATATTAAACAACTGGTCCCTCTCTGTTATCCCTTATTCTAGATCTACACCTGAACCATGTCCCTTTCCTGTCACTATTGTTGCTAAAGAGACAGGTACATAACCTGGTACATTGAGCAATGGATCTCGAGTCAGGAATACCAGAATTCAAATCTGGCATGGATACTTTCTACTCCAATGATTCTAGGGAAGGCACTAAACCTCCTTGAGCCTCAGTTTCCTCATTTGAAAAACTTAGATAACAATACCACCAACCTCACAGGGTTGATTTGTGTAATCAGTGCAATAATATACACAAAACATTGTTTAAACTCTAAAGGACTAGATGAAAGTATTATTGTCACCATAATGACTTTCATGACACATCTAGTTTTTGTCATCATTAGTAATAAAGCATGCCAAACCAACAATGGATCTTTTTATTGCCTATAGGAAGCACTGCACATATAAACTCTTCCATTTAGATTTTAAAGTCATTCACAACTTATTCTCAGTCTATCTTTCCAGTCTCATTGGAAACCACAACCTTTCCCATTCTCTGTAATCTAGTCAAATTGATTTTCTCTCTATTCTTCATGCATAATATTCCATTTTACTCCTTTTTTTGAACCCTGATTGTCCCCATGGATAGAGTGTCACCTATGGCTAGAGTTACTTTCTTATTTTAAGAAGTAGCAAAAGGTACCATTTTCTGTTATAAAGCTTTCCTTGGTACCTCCTATTGGTAGTACCCTGTCTCTCAAATTACCTTTTAGGTAAGTACATCAAAATATTTGTTTTTTAATTTTATATTTATGATATATGCATGTGTGTTTGTAGATATGTGTGTATATACACCTACCTATGCATATATGTATATTTTTGTATGTCTGTGTCTATGTAAATGTGTCTGCCCAAATATATTTCATTAAAAAGTAAACTTTTTTAATTCTTGCTATTTCTGTCCCCCTAGTTAACATAATCTCTGGTTGAATAGTAGGTATTTGATAAATAATTATTGATTCCGGGGAATTGAATTGAATTCAGTGGATTCATGTTAGTGCCATCAAAAAGGGGATCTTAGTTTCTAGAGAAGCTCTTAAAACCTATGCTGACAATGACTTTTCACTCATATTACATAGAAATCATATGATTAGAAAATCAAAGACTTAATCTCAAAGTATCTTTGGATCTTGTGCTCCTGAACTGTCTAAATGTTTCTAACATGACCTTGGACATCAGTAGGTCCCTGTGCCCACTGAATTTTGAAGCCATTTCTTGTGCTTTACCTCAGATGCCCCACCAGGTTTCCCATTCTTGCCACACAGAAGGAAGCTGTACAGTCACATTGAAATTGAACTTGATATATTCCTCTAGCACATTCCATTAATTGAGAGTGAAAAGTTAAGTGCCAAACACCAGAAGAGGCAGAGATTTCTCTGGATTTCTGTGTCATGCTTCACTTTGGATGTTTGTGTAAGAACTCAAAAGGAGAAAGAAAAAAAAAACCCAAGAAGATTAGAAGTATTTGAGAGAAAATAGTATACATTTTATTTCAGACTGATTCCTTTTAAATTTTCCAACAAATATTTTATTCATGTCTTTTCTTTTTGCATCATAATCATTTTCAGAAATACCCTCCCCTTGAAACTGAACTAGCTATTATAACAAAGGAAAAACAAGTAATCCAAAACACTTTCTAGAATGACCATGTCTGGCAACATATACAACTTTCCACCTAGCAGAGTTCCATTTTTTTTATAAGAGGAAGTAGATTATTTTCATTGTTTTTCCTCTGGGGTGCTAGTCAATTTTTAATAATTGACTATCTGGGAAAAATAGCACACTTGAATATTAGCATTTTCTCTGAAATTGAGGCAATCAACAAAATCATACCCTAATACAAAACATTTGCTAATGTCTAAGGTTTTATTGCTTTCGCTTAAATTTTAACTATCAACTAATTTGAGCTACTTTTAGTACATCATAGTCATCATTGGTTTTGAAATTTCTTAAGTCTCGGCTTCCCTTTAGTTAGCTGTTCATTTACATTTTTGTGATCATTGGGCAATTGTTTTTCTGGTTTGGTTTATTTCACGTTGCTTTATTTGAGACAAGGTTTCCCATGTTTCTCTGAATTCTATTGCTCATAAGATCCTTATGAATAATGTAATCATTTTTATCATGTGTGACTATTTATTTAACCATTCCCTAACTGACTAATTGAGGTTCCAAATTGTTTTCAGTTCTTTGCTATGATGGTTCTGCTAGGAAAATTTTATTTATTTATATTGGATTTGCGTTTCTTTTTGTAACCTGACTGTGGGATGTCAGTAGAATGAATGAGTAAAAAAATATAGAAAAAAATTAACCACTTTTATTGTATTATTTAAAATTGATACCAAGAAAGTTTGAACTAAATATACAGCCCTTTTAGATGTACATCAGTATATTGATCTTCCCACAGTCCTTTCACCATTAATTCTTTCATATTTGTGGACCTTCCTGCCAGTTTTTAGGCTATGAAATGAAACCCCAGAGTTTTCTTATAATTTTCACTTCTTTTATTATTAATAATTCAAGCCATGTATTCATATTGTCATTTATTGCTTGCAGTCTTTCGAAAACACATTGCTCACATACTTTTGTGTCATTCTATTTTCCCAGAATGTAACCACATTTGACTTTTGTGAAGAGATGAGTGGTAGGCTTTAGCTACAGTCTCATAAAAAGGGGTCCTCCTTCAATTCTGTGACTTCAAAGCTGACATAGAAATCAGTTGACATGGGTTAATTTGAGATCTGCTAATATCGGAAAATGCCCCCATAACCTCAATTATGCAATCATGGAATCATAAGATCATATATTAAGAGATGGAAGGGAGTGAGTTCAGATGTTATTTATCCTAACAATTTTTACAATTGAGGAAACCTTTCCCAGGGTCCCCCCAGGGAATAGCCAAAAAAAAGGTAAATTCAATGGAATCAGGTCCTGTGACTCCAAAGCCAGTGCCTTTTGTACTGTACCATTGGCATAATCCACTTCTCTAAACAAGACACGAACATCACATCTCACAAGCTGATAGCTTTATTATACTGTGATCTGATCTAGTAATTAGTGCTTTTAGGTTTTCAAAACAATTTATATATATTTTCACTTTCTGCTCCCCCCATGGTGTAGATCATTTGCTTGTCACAAACATCTCCCTTTTATAGATGAAGAAACTGAGATTCAGATAATTTCCTATAATCACCTAGCTAGTAAAAGTCAGAGGTGGTACTGGGACCCATGCACTTGCTGGCTTCAAAGACAAAGCTCTTTTTTTACTCAACTGTATTTTCTAGACTTTTCCAGTTTCACTGACCTTGGTACACTCCACTCCCTCATCAGTCTTCCTTCTTATAACAAGGGGAAAAGGAAAGAAAAGAATACAACAACAACAGAAAGAAAACATATTCATCTAGGTCATTCTGATTGTTGGGAGGGCGTAAAGTCAGTAAACTCATTTATAGTATTTTTTTGTTGGATAGATAGTCTTGCTAGAGCTTGAGGGATCCAATCAGAGCTAGAATTTGTTCTTAACCCAATATTTATTGAGTGAACTAAGATAGAACTCTGCATTTTCCTTGATGTTTCCACTTATCTGAGAGGAAGATTTCTTCATCTTCTCTCAGTCACTTGTCAAAATCAAATCTTATCAATTTTGCAGTCATGCTTTTTATCCCTTCTTTTCCCCAGGTTCTATAAAAGAAGTCATTGCAAAGCCTAATATGTAATTGAGATTTTCTCCTCCTACAAATAATTTACTTTTATAGAACAATGAACAAAATGACAGATTATCAGAGCCCCATGGCCCTTAGGGATTATGCTACAGAAGAAGAAATCGGGTTATAGAGGGAAGAAACAATAAATGGAAGAATTGAGACTCTAACTCACATCTTTGGGCTTCAAGTTAATTGTTCATTCTTCTGTCTAGGACTTTCACTTTCATTCATTCTTGTCTATTCTTATGTTAGCGTGGTTCAAATAGTAATATCATAAATGCTGGTTTGATTTTGTCTTGAGTTTCTTTGGAAGGGTGTAGAATAGAGAACATCAAAGAGACTGGGAAAACAGCTATATAACAAAAGATTCATAGGATAAAATAAAAACTGAAATAAAGTGGTACTTAATGAACAGCTAAATAAATGAAAGTATGCGAATGAAATGGAATATTATGGAGAAGTAAGAAATGATGAATATGAAAAATTCTGATAAAAAAACATGGAAAGATTTATATGAACTAATCCAGGAAATGTGGCAAGATGAGGAAAACAATATTCATAATATCTATAATCATGTGATTGAAAGCAATGCCAAGAGAGTCAAACTCAGTGCAACAATCAAACTTCATGATCTGAGAAAATAAGAAGGAAAAAATAATTCCCTCCTCTTGTCAGAGAGATGGGTAGAGACAAAAAACTTTAATGCATTATCAGAGATTCTCTTCTCTGCATGAAACGATTTTGCTTAACTGTTTTTCTTGTTAAAATGAAAGGTTTAGAAGTGAGAAATGAATGAGAATATCTAAAAAGACATAAATAGAAACAGAGAGAATATATATATATATATATATATATATGTGTGTGTGTGTGTGTGTGTGACATGCTTACTCAGTAACTATGATAAAGTTTAGGTAGATTGAAAGACAAGTGTTGAAGATATGCCCTGCCATCAAAGAATTTATATTTTACCTGGAGAGGAATGAGAAGAGGAGATGGAATAGAGAAGAGGAGATCAACAGATAAATATTGAATAAACTGGGTAATATAGCTTCTTGAATTTATTATGGAATAACTAGCATCCCAAGTCATATCCTTAATCACCTCACCATGACTCTATCCTTAACTGTCCAAATCTATCACTGAGGGCAAATTTATTTGAGTGGTTTCGTTTTATTGGGAGGTGAGTATTAGGAGTCTTTGATGCATTCCATTCTTTCATTTGCTAAAAGAACCAAACTTCAATGCACCAGGATATATTTCAGTTAAGGGCCTTCTTTTGGTATTAAATATTTCCATGAATCCCTAAGCATTAATTCACCACTAAGGTGACTGAAATTTTCCACTCAGATAAATGAAAGAAACTAAAAGAATATGATGACAAGATATATGCCATCCCATTAACAAAGAGGGTTCCATTCAGTCTGATACCTTACTAAATCCCAAGTTCATCAAAATTCTTAAAAAAGTACATTTCTTAAATGCTGTCATTCAAATGTGAAGAAAAATTTTGTTTCTCAAGGGGTTTCTTCCATTTCTCTTGTTAGACCAATCCCAACCTTCTTTGTACTATCTGATTCATGATCATTTTAACTGCATATATTCCTGATGTTTCAGGGAAGTCAGAACCTTCTGCGCTGTTTTGAAAGAACAGAGTTAAAGCTGAGATATTTCTAAAGTACACTGCACAGTGACTGGATTGTTGTAGGTGCTATGTTGATTCTTATTCTCCTCCCTTCCTTTCCTTTTTAGACATCTTTTTATTCCTTCTCTCATAAAAGGGGCACTATGTAATGAAGTACAGCTGACTGACCTATAATCAAGAGGAAGACCTGCTTTTAATCCATCCTCCATAGGTGACCCTTAATACTAAATTGAAAGGGAGGTTCCAAATTGCATTAATCTTTTTCTGATGAGAAAATTCCTTATGAAAATCACAGGTTAATCTGAGATGGCTATGAAAATGATTTGGGAAACGTTATCCCATTAAGTTCAGTAAGTGATAAATTTTCTGACTTGTATGCAAAATCGTTCATGGAAATTAATGGCTGTACATATACATGTATATTTGAAGATCAAAAAATTGAAGCTATAGAGCAAACTTTGGATTATAGAAATTCATAGAATCAAATTATATAAAGGTGAGAAGATATTTAGGCATCATAAAGTCCACTCAACTCCTTTTATATAGGTGAAGAACCTAGGACCTCAGTAGTGAAAGTGACTTTCCTAAGGCAAATAGCAGGGAAGAAGCTTAAAGCTGAGCCCTCACACAGCATATATCCCTTTATCCTATGCCATACATTTTGGTCCCAAACAGTAAGTTATCCTTTACAAAGAAAAGGATATTCTTTTATTGTTTTTTAAAACAAATCAGACTCTTGAAATTAAAAAATACAAATTTCTCTATGTTTTTACAAAAATAAATGATTTAATGTATGTATTTACTTATTTATTTGTTTGGTTTTTTTTAAAATTTCTTTGTTTATATTCCATGAATACAAATCAGCAATGTCTTTCCATGGAATCCTGGAATCATACCCCAATCCTTTTTAAAAATCCATGAGTTTGGCTGCTAATCTGCCCATCTTTTAAAATTAATTTACTTCAAGCTTCTTCCCTATGCTGATTAAGACCATGTGTTTTCAGAGTAGCATTGGGAGTATATCATTTCTCTATTGCCTGTTATCAGTTATCCAGTTCAAGGTCGCCCAATTCTGTGAGCCAGAACTATGGCTGATTGCAAAAAGATTGCTTATGAAGGTGTGACTAGAGCCCCACTCATTTTGGTCCATCTTCAGTGTAATTCATCTCCCAACACTATGTTGATCAAGCTCTGTCTTCTTTGTTTATGATCCTTTGGCATTTATTAGCATGTAAATGAAGTTTCAAACTGAGCTCCAGGTTTTCTCTGATGATCTATATAAGTGCTGTGTTCGTTCAATTCCCCTAAACTTATAAAAGATCAGGTTTGTTCAGACCAGGGGGACCATCTGTGCCTGTGCTACCAGCTGCCACCCTCAGAATTGTAGCTAGTGGAGATTGGGCTTACTTTCAACATAAGCCAGATCTATTCCTCCCTCCCTCCCCTTATTGATTCCTACTAAATATTATATTGCATCTCCTTATACCTCCTTCCTATCTTCCAACTGGAACTACCACAAAGCAAGGAGGGCTTCACTGTGATGTGCTATCATCTGGGGGCATACTTTATAACATAGCCTGTCCTCTGTGGACAAATTCCAATTTATCCAAGTGTAGTTTATTTGTGAGATAGTTGTTGCATATTGGCTTCCCATTAGACTGTGAGTTCCTAGAGTGCAGGAATTATCTTTTGCTTGGGAGGGGGCATTCCTAGCAATTAGAACATTGGCAAGCACAAATTATATGTTTAATAAATGTTCACTGACTCACTGATTAACTACATTGTTTTGGCCATCTCCAACTCTTCCCTATTCCATGGAGTGCCCTCTCCCCTCAGATCCCTTCACTGTCATAATCATGTGCTGGATAATATCTTCCTTTCTACATTTTATCTCTAACTGTTACCTCATTTCTTCACTGCCTCAATTAGGCTGTTGGGTTCAAAGAGTATTGACTGTACCACAAAGGCTAGCGTGGACACTTTGGAGACATGGAAGGTCTCCTCTTCTGATCCAACTGGAGTGGACTGGCTTCAGAACACAGCACACTTCAATTAATTTGTCCAGAGAACAATAATTCATAGTTCTAGCTCTGTCAAATGGTCAGTCATACTCAGTATTCAAATAGGAAGACCTGTATAATGAAAACTCATCTTCCAGATGTAACTTGCTGAATTTTAAAATTGGGAGATTCTTCAAGAGTTCCTCACTACAAGCTAGAGCTGTTCTTGGGCTCCCTCTAGTAAATTCTCAGAGTTATCACCCAGCTTACACTTGAATATTTGCTATGATGGGGAATACCCCAGTGAATCTGTTCATTTCTTGGAACAATCTAATAGTAAAGAAGATCACAAGGGACTCTCCTACCTATGGAACTTCTATGTGTTACATGTAATTCTATTCTCTGGAGCCAAGAAAAAATGTCCTATTGCTCCCGATTTTGGTTCCACATCTATAATCCTATTATCTTACGTGAAAGTCTTTCAAACACTTGAACACAGCTGTCGTTTCCCTTCTAATTCTCTTTTTCCAGGCTCACCAGACCTAATTCTTTCAATTTCTTCTGATATGGCACAATTTCATGTTTCCTCACCATTCAAGTTGCCCTTTTCTTGATACACACCAATTTGTTAACATTCTTTAGAAAATACAGTTAAGGTCTTAAAAATTGCTCTAGCTAAGGGTAAAGTACAATCTTCTCCCTATTCTTTTCACTTTCTTCCTACTTCAGTGGTCAGTTCCTCCCTTGGATATGCTCCCTCCCTCTCTCCCCCTCCTCAGTTACTAAAAGAATGACAAACTTCAGTCCACCAGGAGACATTTCAATTGTTGGCCTTTTTTAGCACTAAATTTCTCCCCCTAAGTACTAAGTCATCACTGAGATGACTGAAATTTTCTACCCAGGTAGAGGAAAGAAAGTAAAAATGTATACATACATGCATGCATGCATATTTTTATGTATACATAAGCTTATGGACTATGTGCAGTGTGTTGTTTAGGTATGTATCTGTGGACATTGATGTGAACATGTGCATATGTATTATATATACCCTGAAACACATGTTCATATGTGCATATAAAGGTTCTTCTATAGTCAGTCATTTTCTTCAAGGGATAGAGCATTTTTAAAGACTCTCACTTGACATAGTCCATCCCTGGCCAAGAACTAGCAACTAAGTTTCTAGTCTAGAAATCCAAATGTTCTCTGGCACCATATTCTTAACCAGCTGCTATTTTTAGAACCACCATTCTCATATGAATATTAATATCTAACTTTAAATATGGCTTTAAAATTTGGGGAATACATTTATGATTGAAGTATTTTTAAAATTGCTGTGAAATATGTTCTATTGGCATTATTATCCCAATGGTATACTTGAGAAAACTAATTCTCAGGGAGTTTAAATGACTTGTTCATTGTCAGATGGCAAATGATTTTCAGAAGTGGAATTTGAGCACTGGTTTTGTTTTCATTTCACTGTCCACACTAGATGCCTTATGCTTTCCCCTCCCAGGATAATTTCACCCTGCTACTAAAGTGTGATGGGTGAGGATAATACCTCCTGTTTCCCCCTTGCTTCCCCTCTTTCAATTTCCTTTAAATATTATCTTACCTCAATAAAATACAAGCTCCTCCATAGCAAGGACTTTTGTTTTGTTCTTTTTTTGGTTTTCCCCATGCTTTACACAGAGCATGGCACTGGGTAGGCACTTAAATGATCCATCCATTGATCCATCCAATAATCCATCTATCCATCTATCTATTCATCTGTTTATCTATCTATCTATCTATCTATCTAGCATATCCTGGTGCATCTCATGATGTAGTTACAAATTTCAATTGTCAAAGGAGATTGAAAATAATAACTGGACCCCTAAGGTAGGAATTCTGGACTAGAACTAATGTCCCCATGCAACAGAAAAGCTTGTCAAGGGGTCATTAAATATATATATATATATATATATATTTATATGTATATATATAAATATATATATATAATTGGTATATTTAAATTAATTGATCACTCTATTTCATGCCCATGTGCATGTAAACAAACTAGGATGTATTTCTTTCATACTAGAGAATCTAGCAATGTTTACTGAAAGCCAGAAGGTACAATGACTGAAAAAAAAGTGGTAATTCTAGTTGCAGAGGTCTTCAGTTTGCTGCTCAGAACATCACAATTGTGACTTTAAAGAGATACTGTTCTGCAATATAATTAGCATCTTTTGGACTTGAAGAAGTGATAAAATTATAGGCAATAGCATATAGACTTAATTGGAGTGTGATCATGGGGGTTGAATGTAGTGATAACCATAGGAAATTATGAGATTTCTAAGATGAAGGATGACAAAGTACCAATGGGAAGAGACTACTAACAGAACTCCTAGAAGGGAAGTGGGTAGGTGAGGGACTATGTTCTCTTACACTGCTATCAGTAAGTATTTCTTACATTTAGGACAAAGCCCTCATTATCCCATCCTAGTTACATCATGTTCATTTGCTACTTTTCAAATTATATTAAGAAATTACATGATAGTCATAGACTTTTTTTCTCTATCCCTCTTTATATTCTTCTTGCTTTTGCTCTGAAAAGACTGACCTTGATTGAAAACTGATGTGTAAATTATCCCTTAGAGACACCTTTTCAACTCTGGGCATGAGGTAATATTTGGGAATGTGCATAATATACTCAAGTAAATCAAAGTAAAGGGCTATGATATCTCTTTTCCCCAATACATCAGCTCTTTTCCACAATATTAAAAGGAAATTTGACTAAAAAGTATAAAACAAGTGCAATTTGTGAAAAAAGCATAAAACATGTAATGGTTATTGATTTATTAATAAAAATTAAGTGTTGAGTATTGAAGAGCAATTTACATGCACACACATACACATAGTAGAAGTTTTTCTATTGCAAGTAGGGACAAAATTAAAATGCTTCAGTATTATTTTAGATAGTTATAGAAGAAATATAGGAATAGTAAATATTACTGCTATAGTAATAGGACAAGAAAGAAAGAAAGAAAGAAAGAAAGAAAGAAAGAAAGAAAGAAAGAAAGAAAGAAAGAAAGAAAGAAAGAAGGAAGGAAGGAAGGAAAGAAAGAAAGAAAGAAGGAAGGAAGGAAGGAAAGAAAGAAACAAAGAAAGAAACAAAGAAAGAAGGAAGGAAAGAAAGAGAAAGAAAGAAAGAAAGAAAGAAAGAAAGAAAGAAAGAAAGAAAGAAAGAAAGAAAGAAAGAAAGAAAGAAAGAAAGAAAGAAATCATGACAAAGATTTACTATTGGAAAGGACAGAGTCATCTCATGCAAGTAGTAAAAGTATCTAAATAGTAATAGTTAATTAAATCTTATTTTGTTAACTGTTGAGAAAACATTCCTGTTGAGAGATGGCATAATGACTTACCTAGAAACTTTCAAAACTCACTAAAGGTTCTTTGGTAAAGTATCAAATTGTGAAATATTTCCATAAAACCATCAACTTTTCTATATGGTCTTTTAAAAATCAGGAGAAAATTTTAAAAAAGAATAATATATTCCAGTTAAAAGATTCCATTGAAAATAAAAATCACATAAATATATGAATAGGAACAGAAAAAGCTTTTGGTAAAATAATATATCAATTTCTATTTTTTAAAAAAAAGTAGAAAACAGGGGAAGCTAGGCAGCACAGTGGATAGAGCATTGGACCTGGAACAGGAGGACCTGAGTTCAAATCCCACCTCATACAGTTAATAATTACCTAGCTGTGTGACCTTGGGCAAGTCACTTAGCCCCATTTGCCTTGCAAAAAAAAAACACTTGCAAAATCCCTCCAAAGCAAAAAAAAAAATTAGAAAACATGGGAATAAAGTGAGATCTCATTAAACTGACAGAATATATCCTAAATAATAAACAAGCATTATCTAAACTAGAAATCTTTCCAGAAGATTAGGGGTGAAACAAGTATTATCACCAATGACATCTAGGATTTTACTGGAAATGTTATATAGGAATGAGAAGAGAACAATAATTTAAAGGAGTAAACATAGGGCAAAAAAGGAAGCAAAGCTATTACTTTTTGAAGATATATGAATGTACATTTAAAGAACTCCAGAAAGTCAACTAAAAAAATCTAAGCAAAACAATTAATAAATTCAGAAAAGTTGCAGAATATGAAATAAACTCAGAACAAATTACCAGCATATGATTTGCCAAAGCAATCATCAAGAAGAGTTAGCAAGAGAAATTCCTTTTCAAATCATTTCAGATACTATAAAACACTTGAGAGTCTATGTGCCAACACACATACAAGAACCTTATGAACGCAATTACAAAAACACTTCACACAAATAAAGGCAAATCTAAATAATTGAACAAAATTAATTGCCTATGAGTAGCATAAGATAGCATAATAAAAATGACAATACTATCTAAATTGATTTACATATTCAGTGCTATAACAATCAATTTACCAAAGAATTGCTTCATAAAACTAGGGGAAAAAAAACATAGCAAAATTCATCTAGAGGATCAAAAGGTTGACTATCATGGGAATCATTGAACAAAAAAAGTGAATGAAGGAGGTCTAGCAGTACTAGATCTCAAACAATATTACAATGGCATAAATTAGTATGCAATATACAGAAGGAAATTAGCACAATAATGTTGTATTTGGTAAACCTAAAGATCTCCACACTTGGGGCAAGAATTTATTATTTGAAAAAAAACTATTGGGATTATTGGAAAACAATTTGGCAAAGACTAAGCATAGATTAATATCATATATCATATGACAAAATAAGCTCAAAATGGATCTGCAATTTATATAGAAAATTTGTTATGATAAGCAAAGTCAGATAAAATTATCTATCATGTCTATGGATAGATAGATTTAATAATCAAAAAAGAAGAAAGGAGAGAAAATGAATAATTTTGATTACATA
This sequence comes from Macrotis lagotis, assembly GCF_037893015.1. Taxonomy (NCBI): domain Eukaryota; kingdom Metazoa; phylum Chordata; class Mammalia; order Peramelemorphia; family Peramelidae; genus Macrotis; species Macrotis lagotis. The sequence continues at coordinate 38,617,189 of NC_133661.1, read as the reverse complement.
AGAATTTTTTTACACAAACAAAGCCAATGCAGCCAACATTCAAAAGAAAGCATGAGTCTGAGGGAAAATTTGCAGCAATTTACTCAGATAACAATCCTATTTTTTGAATGTGTATGGTCTTGAGCCAAGTATATCAAAATGGAAGCCTTTCTCCAATTTGTACATGTCAAAGGTAGATAGGCATAGGAAGGTTTTAGTGAAAGAAATCAAAGTTATTAATTATCACATGAAAGTGCTTTAAATATCTAGAAGCGAAATTCAGATATATTTTTGCAAGGCAATGGGATTAAGTGACTTGTCCAAGGTGACACAGCTCGGCAATTATTAATAATCTGAAGCTGGGTTTGAACCCAGGTGCTCCTGACTCCAGGGCTAGTGCTCTATCCACTGAGAAATTCAGATTTAAAACAACTCTGAGGTACCATGTAACATCATAAGATTGGATGAGATGAAAAGCAAAAATATTTGAGAAAATGGTGACACTAATGCACAGTTGGTAGAGTTGTGAACTAGTCTAACTATTCTGGATAATAAATTGGAGTTGTGCCCAAAGAGCTATAAAATTGTTCATACATTTTGATCTAGCAATAGCACTACTAGGTCTATTGTCCCCTGAGGAGATATAAAAAAGGAAAAGGATATAGATAGATAGATAGATAGATAGATAGATAGACCAATATATATATATATATATATATATATATATATATATATGATGGCATAATGACTTACCTAGAAACATATATACATATATACATGCAATATCTGTATAGTGACTCTTTTTTTGTGATGGCATGAATAAAACCTGAGAGGATGTTCCTCATTTGGGAAATGGCTAAAAAAACTAAGGTATATGAATGTGATAGAAAATAATTGTGCTTTAAGAAATGCTGAAAAGGATGGTTTTAGAAAAAACCTGGGAAGATTTAGCTAAAGCAATGCAAAGAGAAATGAATATTCCACATAGGGTTACCAATGTTGTAAATAAAATCATCTGTGAAAGACTTAGTAACTCTAATGAACATAATAATCCACAATAACACTAAAGGACTCATGATGTAAAATCCACTTGGAGATTGTGAATTGCTACTTTTAAACTGCAAATTGAATCATATTTGTCTTTTCTTTATTTTTCTTGCTTTTAAAAATGGATTCTGCAGAAATGCATTTTACATTACTGTATATTTCATATTTACTTGGATAATAGGTGTTATATTTAGCCTTCTCAAAGAGTAGGTAAGGAACTGGAGACAGAGACAGAGACAGAGAGAGAGGGAGGGAGGGAGGGAGTGAGAAAGAGAGAGAGAGAGAGAGAGAGAGAGAGAGAGAGAGAGAGACAATTACATATGAATACAATTACAAAACATTTCACACAAATTGAAAAATTTAAATAATGGGAGAAAACTAATACTTATGAGTGATAGGAGACAATATAATAAAAATGAAAATACTATCCAATGAGTGCGTGTGTATGTATGTATGTGTGAGTTTGCAAGAGAATTTGATTGAGTAAAATCCCACTAAGTCTTCATTCGTTTACTCAGATCCCACAAACACAGTCAGCCAGATAACCTATCATGGTTTGATTTTTAAAAATAAAATAAAATAAAAGAGAATGGTATTTTCAAAAACTAGTTTCTTAATGAATTACAGCTGAGAAAGAAGTAAAATTCACTTAGAAAAGGTCCAGAAAAAAGTTCAACATTGTTTTCACTGAAACTCTATTAGCTCCATTTTCTATCACTAGGAGTTACTGATATTTTCTGCAGCAGACAGATAAAAATGTCTTGCCAAATAATGCAAGGAAGTCACCAAGCTGTATCACAGGAAGCTGAAGAAGAGACTTTGATCTTACATAGAGTCAAAACCCATATTATAGCCTAGCTCCTCTCACAAATTCTCCATCTTCAATCTCTTCTTGCCCAGTGACTTTTTGTTTTTGCTGCTGCTGTTGGAAGTTTGACATATGAAGAAAATAAGACTTAGGGAGATTAAGTGACTAATTCAAAATCTTCCTTTTTGCTCCTCCCCCCACATCTTGGCTTCTTCATCTCTCCCTTCTCCCATTCTCCATTTATCATCTTCCAACATTCTTTTCCTCCTTTCTCCATGCCTCTCCTCCTGTCTTTATCTAGACTAAAGAATACAAATGAGATTGCTATTATTAGATCAGGCTGTATATACACAGCATCTGTGGAGATTAGAATCCCTTCCTTCTGGAATTCTCTTGCAACTTTTGGTAGCTGCCTTCCATGTGATTTCATAGCATGGAGGAAAAATATGGAAGGAACAAGAGAGAAGGGTATGTGATAGACATCAAGGGATTTTAGTTCCCATGCCATATCTGTGACTGCTGGCAAAAGAGAATATGCCAATGAGTGTTTCTACTTTCTGCAAAAAAAAATCACAGAATATTCCAAATGTGGCAGCAAATTTCTGAAATACAATATAAACTCAATTATGGTTCATCCAATCTTTCTGATAAAACTTGGTTGCTATGACCATTAGTTTACATCCTCACTCCATATGCTAGGCTCTATCTCTGAACCCTTATGCTGGCTTAAGTGTTTTTCCTCCAATGAGTACCTTCAAGTAGTCCTTAAAATGCTAATTACTTTAGCCAAGGGTACAAACACCATATGTGAGGAAGAGCTGAACATGCAAAACTTTAAATGCCTAAAGTTCCTTTTTATTTAAAAATTGTATTAAAAATGTAAAAAGGTATAAAAAATAACAAATAAGCTGCTCAAGAGATGAAGAGATGCTAACCAAGGCTGCCTATACCTGAGAATGAATGGATGCTAAAAGAAAATCACAATCTCTTTTTTAAGTTTTAGTTGTATAAGAATCATTTGATAATAAAACCATCCTCCTGATCATCTCTAGGTCAAAGAAGTCATCCAAGTCAGAAGCTTTTCTAGGCTGCCTGTTGTTAAGACAAAGAAGTTTTGGGTTTTCTGATCTTTTCTAAAATACAATTCTCCTAAGAATTCACCTAAGAGGTGATCTAGGAGCCAAGAAGACTTATGGTCAGACCCCACCCCTGCCATCTACTGGTTATGTGACCTGGGGAAGTCTATTAACCTCTCAATTTTTCAGACTAAACTTTATAGAAATTTCAATGAGTGTCCTGCCAAAAGGAGTTTCCTCATACTTTTTCTGATACTCATGAAAACACAGATCTAATTCTGACGAGGAAAGGTGCTAATCTCCAGAGAAAGAACTATGGAGTCTAAGTATAGATTGATGTATAATTTTTAAACTTTATTATTCTTGTGGTATGTGTGTGCTTAGTCTGAATTTAATTTTGCAACTCGAGTACTATGGAAAGGTTTTATATCACTTCAAAAGTGTAGTCTCCATAAGATTATTGATCTCAAGGAAGAGGATCTCAATTTTTAACTCAATTTTTAAATGTTATTTTTTAGTTACATATAATTGAAAAAAAGAAAAGTGACTGTCACAAGAATTAAGACTTCTTATAGGAATATTCACAGTAGAACTCCTCCACATGGTGGGGGGGTTTCAGCCTTGCAATGGAGAGAAATGGTACTTTGTAACATATAAGATATTAAACTTCTGGATTTAAATGTTACCTTAAGCATATATAAGATTTGTAAGACATTTGATCTCTCTGGTCCTGAGTTTTCTAATATGTAAAATTGATGGGTTGAACTCAATGAACTCTAAGGCCCTTTCAACCACAGTTGGTATGACCACAAGAGGACTGATATCAATGAAACTTTCCTTCTATTTTCAACCCTTCTTTGCAATACTCAACACAATATCAGAGATGGGCCTGGAAGACTCTAGCAACCCTGATAGGGATACTTTAAAGGGACTACTTGTTGAATTGAACTGGATTGTTTCTCAAGTAACTTTTGCTTCTGAACTTCATGGGTTTTGACATGCATAATTAGAATAAATTGATAAATCCTTACTGCTATTCTCTCTTGTATTTTCCTTCTTTCCACCACTTATTTCAGTAACTCATTCTCCTTTCATATCCTTGTGATCAAATGGGGCTCCAATATGTATGTTAGTAATTTTTTTAACACTTTGATCCCTCAATTCAACATTAGGATGAATTAGGTACCTTAACTTATATTGCAATTTTACTGGAACCACTAGAGTAAGGACAGAGAATATCCAGTCTACAAAAAGATTTGGTCTGATGCTGCCTTAGGAACTATAGATGGGACTTGAAATTCAATAAATCTAGGAACTTTTAAAAGTTTGAATTAATTAAATGTTTGACCAAATATAGTAGGCTACTTTTTAAGTTATAATTTTATATGGTCTGCCAATAATAAATATCTAAATGACTCTTGGTACCTTGGGACTGTTATTTTCCCCACTCCTTCCCTAAAGGGATGGTCATTTCTTAGGAATCATCATCACTAGAAGTTGTTTTGATTTCAATATCTTGAACTCCAAAACTCTCATAGATATGAGGCCCCATCTTCTCAACTTTCTCATTACTTTATTCTTTTTTTTAGGTTTTTTGCAAGGCAAATGGGGTTAAGTGGCTTTCCCAAGGCCACACAGCTAGGTAATTAAGTGTCTGAGACCAGATTTGAACCCAGGTACTCCTGACTCCAGGGCCAGTGCTTTATCCACTTTGCCACCTAGCCGGCCCTCATTATTTCATTCTTGCTTTTACCCTCAAATAGATTATGATCTCTCTATCCCATATTCTGGCTCAATACATCAACCATATTAATTGAGGACATGAGTTCAATGCTTTATCATATTTGGAGACCTGGTATTGAACACTGTGTTTTAGATGAAATGATTATCATCATTTATACTACAGAGGAATGTGGGGTGAAGTCAGGGACAAGAATATTAGCTGACAAGGAATGAAAATCCCCTCATCCATTTGTCTTGGGGAAAAGCTTCATTTGCCTTTTGCTGGTTATTCTCTGCTGGCATCTATCTCCTTTCTTCTCACTATGTCACTACCCTTGTTTTGACTCTAATTATCTCTTGCCTGGATGATAATAAACATTATTAACTGTTGCCACTAAGTTCTCCTCAGCCCTGATACATCATTCATGCAGATGACAAAGAAAACTTCATGTATAAGTCATTCTTTGATGGATCTCAATGGTTTCTAGCATAAATTATTAAATCCTTGAGCCAGAATTCAAAGACCTCAACAATATTTCTCCAGTGTACCTTTCTAGCTCCTTCACTGTCATTATTTTTCATTACAAAGAATCAGAATTTTAAAGATCTCAGTGGCCATCAATTCCAACCTATAACCCAAAGGATTCAGGTATTTTTTTAGTTTTTGCAAGGCAACAGGGTTAAGTGGCTTGCCCAAGGCCACATGGCTAGGTAATTATTAAGTGTCTGAGGCTGGATTTGAACTCAGGTACTCCTGACTCCAAGGCCAATGCTCTATCCACTGTACCACCTAGCCACCCCGGATTCAAGTTTTAATTCAGTCCTCATGTGGCAAAGGCAAAAGAGACCTACTCTAAAGGAAATCTATGCCACATATTGTACAGTACATTTAAATTGGACTATTGCCTATATCCTTTGCCCAGTGTCTCAAAGAATTTATGCAGGTTGCCATCCTTTGGGAAAAATAATTGTTTTTGTTCAACTCCCAGTTAAGGTGCTACCTTTTCTTTGAAGTTTTGTCTTGTCTCTTAGTTTCCCCCAGCCTCTTTGAAAGGGATCTTTTCCTCCCCACATTTCATTATCACCTAATTTATGTCTTTTTCATTAGTAGTGTCTACTGTTAATCATATTTGTGTTTCTGTGTGTGTGTGTGTGTGTGTGTGTGTGTGTGTGTGTGTGTGTGTGTGTGTATAGGTGAACATCATAGCTTTTCCCTCTTCTTTGTATATTGGTTTTTCTTTCCCAGACAGTGGGGACTATTTCATTCATGTTTCCATCCCTCACCGCAAGCATCAGACATAGAGGTGGCTAATAAATGTTTGTTGATTTGAATTGCCTCCTAATAAGGACCACTATACTCATATCTCTCACTTGGAACAGCAGGAAAAAATGATGTCAGTGTTTAGCCATTGTTATTCACATCATTGTCAGAGGGACAGTCGAGAAGATCAGCTTCTATTACACTTAACAGGTTTCTCCCAGGATGGAAGATGACTGAACATCTCCTTATAAAATGAAAAACAAAAGTTGAAAAATCTCATTTTATTGCCAAATGAGAGTGGTACATTTTATGGATTTTCTTTGAAACTATAAAATAAACTCTGAGAACATGAATCTTTAAAGCTCTCTTCCTCCTAAGAATGGCCAAATGCATTGCTTGGTCAGTCTGTCTTTATTTTTCCATCGAATCTCTGCTGAATTCCCCATGTTATGTATGTCTCATGGCCTACTTCTCTATTTCCCCCTTTATCCATCCTAAAGCAAAAGCTCAAAAGACTTGATCGTGAGTGTTTGCACTAGGTCAGACAGAGTTGACCCAAGAAAATGATGAATCACTGAGCTAAATGTCTGGCACATTGGGCACTGATATTATACTGGAATAGTGTGGTCACTTCCCTTGCACTTCACTCTTTTTTTATTTAGGTTTTTGCAAGGCAAATGGGGTTAAGTGGCTTGCCCAAGCCACACAGTTAGGTTATTATTAAGGATCTGAGGTCGGATTTGAACTCAGTTCCTCCTGACTCCTGGGCCAGTGCTCTATCCACTGCACCACCTAGCTGCCCCCTACTTCACTCCTTTCTGCTGGAAATCCTTTCAGTACCTTCACTTGCCAATTCCTCTCCTCCAGTCTCATAGGAAGAGGTAGCTCATGTTCTATTGCCAATCCCTTCAATGGGATCATGTCTCATCCTTTTCCATATCTTCTGTGACTCATTTCCTCAACCAATTCCTTTCTCTTTCTCATACATATTCACGCTCCCCTTGTTTACTAGTCAGTCAACATGCATTTATTAAGCACCTATTGGGTACCAGGAACTATGTCTATCATTCTAATGTTAATCCAAAAAAATCACTTGGCTTTAACCTGATACTTTCTGAAACTATCATGTAATCTATCCATTTGTCACTACAACTCACTGCCTGGTTCCTAACAATCTTGCCTATGCTCTAACCACTTCACCAAAGAAGTTTTCTCCAAGATTGCTAATGATGTCCTTTTCTCCAAATGTAAATAACAAAGCAAACAAATTGAAAAGCATTTGCCCCTTCAAATTTATCAAGGAATTGATGATGTGTAGCAACCTTTCCTTCATATCCTGTTACCCACCTTTTATCTTCTGTGATCCAACACTTTCATGGTTTCTCTTAGCTTCTGACAACCCATCTCTGTCTCTTTTACAATATCCTTCCTATTCTACTATCTGGGAAAGAGGAACTCTTCTAAACTATATTTACACACATATGGTATGCATACATACATCATACATTTGTGTGCATGTATCCATATAAATACCTATATCTAGTGCATGTGCATAGATATTTATATATAATTGTCCATATGTGTATGGACATCTATCTTTCCATCTAACTATCTATCTAGCTATTTAGCTCTCATCTCTATTTATATCACTAACCAGATACTGAAATCTATAGTTCTGTATTTCTTACAACTGCACAACTCATGGAGACATCAATCTTGAAATGTTTGAAACTGAATTTAAGACTTATGTCAATGTGATAGAATGATAAATATGTTTCATGTAGAAGTAGAGGTCCTGGGCTAGAATTTCAGGTCCACTACTTACCAATAATGCTATGAAAAAGTCATTGATATTTTATTATTTTCTTTTTGTTTCTGCATATATATATAATTTTAAATGTAAATTTGTTTTATTTTTATTGACTAATTAATTAATTAGTCTGTTCAGTTGCATGCAAAGATAGTCTTCAACATTCTCTTTTGTTAGCTTTTGAGTTCCATAGCTTTCTCTTTATATCCCTTCTCTCTCCACTGTCCTTGAAATCAAGTAATCTCATATATGTTAAACATGTACAACTATGTTAAATAAATTATCATATTAATCATATTGTGATAGAAGAATGAGAGCAAAAGGGAAAAATCCATTAGAAGGAAAAATAAAGCATAAAGTATGAAACGTCTTAAAAATTGAAAATAATATGTGCTGGCCTGCATTCAGACAGCAGCTGTTACTCTGGATGTGAATGGTATTTTCCATCATAAGTACTCTAGAATTGTCTGATAATTTTATTGCTGTGAAGAGCTTGGTCAATCATAATTAATCATCACATGAGATTGTTGTACAGTGTTCTCCTGGTTTTGCTCACTTCTTTTAGCAAAAGTTCATATAAGTCTTTCTAGACTTTTTTGAAGTCCATCCATTCACAATTTCTTACAGAGCAATAGTAATCCATTGCACTCATACACTACAATATGTTCAGTCATTCTCCAATCGATAGACATCCCTGTAATTTTCTAATTTTTTTACAATTACAAAAAGAGTTGCTATAAATATTTTTGTACATTTGGGTATTTTCCCCTTTTTATGATCTCTTTTAGTTACATACATAGTAGTGGTGTAGCTGGATCAAAGCATCTGTACAGTTTTATCGCCCTTTGGATGAAGTTCCAAATTGATCTGCAGAATGGATGGATCACTGCATATTCAGCAACAATGTACTAGTGTCCCAGTTTCCCTATATTCCCTCCAACATTGATCATTTTCAAATTTTGTCATATTGACCAATTTGAGAGGTATGAGGTGATATGTTAGAATTATTTTAATTTATATTTCTCTTACCAAGAATGCTTTAAAACCATTTTTTTTAAATGACTAAAGATAGTTTTAATTTCTTCATCCGAAAACTACATGTTCATACTCTTGATCATCGACTTATTGAAAGTAGCTAAGTCAATCAGAGTTGATCCACCATAGAGTTCTGCTGTTAATGTGTACAATGTTCTCATGGTTCTGTTCACTCCATGTAACTTTTCCAGGTTTTTCTTAAGCCTTCCTGCTCCTCATTTTTTTTTACGAACAATACTACTCCAACACATATATGTAACACGATTTGTTCAGTCATTCCCCAATTGATAGCCTTCCCTCAATTCCCAATTCTTTACCATTACAATATAATATAGACAAAATCATCTATTTTGTAATTTATAATGTTCCCTATCTCTTGTTTAGTCATAAACTTCTCCCCTCTCCATAGTTCTGAAAGATAAAACTATTCCTTGTTCTCCAAACTGACTTCTGGTATCACCTTTTTATGTATAAATCCTTTACCCATCTAGACCTTTTCTTGATATTGGGTAAGAGGTGTTGGTCTATTTCTAGTTGCTGCCAAATTGTTATCTAGTTTTTCCAGAAGATTTTGTCGAATAGTGATGTTTTAGTTCAGATGCTGGAGTCTTTGGGTTTATCAGAGTTGTTTTAAATTTGCATTTTTTCTAATAAATGATTTAGAGCATTTCAATATGGTTATATATGAGTTGAATTTTTTCATCTCAAAACTGCCTCACCTGTTATTACCCTTTGACCATTTGTCAATTGGAGAATGACTTGTATTCTTATAAATTTGATCTTTAGGATTTTGCAAGGCAAATGGGGTTAAGTGGCTTGCCCAAGGTCACATAGCTAGGTAATTATTTAGTGTCTGAGGCTGGATTTGAACTCAAGTACTCCTGACCCCAGGGCCATTGCTCTGTCCACTGCCACCTAGCTGTCCTATTCTTATAAATTTGATTCAATTCTCTATATATTCTAGAAATGAGTCCTTTATCATAAATATTGGCTATAAAAATGTTTCCTAATCTTTGATTTCCTTCTTATCTAAGTAGCTCTGTTTTTATTTGTACAAAATCTTTTTACAAATTACCTATTTTTCATCTCTCTAATGGGTGTTTGGTCATCAATTTTGTTGCTTTTTTTTAGCTCTATCATCTGATTTGCATAGCATTAAATAAGTAATTTGACTTAGGTAAAAAATATCATTTTTATTCTATTAGTTTAACCTACCATGTGCAACTGACATTTTTCCAGTTGTTTAAATGTTTATTTGTAAAAGAAGTGTTTTGTTCATATACTTTCTGGGTTTGTCTTGGCAGGCTGAGTCCCAAGCATCTTATGTTGTCTGCAATTATACTCATTGGAATTTCTCTTTCCATCTGTTGTTGCTGGACTTTGTTGTTAATGTAGATAAATGCTGATGATTTATGTGAGTATGTTTTATACCCTGAAAACTTGCTTGTTTAGTTGATTCTCTATGATTCTCTAAGTATATCATTAAATCATCTGCAAAAAGTGAGAGTTCTGTTTCTTAATTGCCTATTCTAATTCCTTCAATTTCTTTTTCTTTTCTTATTGCTAAAGCTAACATTTCTCATACATTATTTAATTATAGTGGTGATATTTATCTGTTGCCTTTGGTACTGTTTAAAAAATTCCTAATAAAAGTCAGAAATATCAAAGACTGTGGAAATAAATTAAAGGTACTAACAAAGGCTAAGTGTAAACATATCCATACACTACACAAAATCAGTATTTGTTACTGAAAAAGAAGGAAAAAATAAATTCCATTCAATATAGCTAAAATTTGTAATTTAATTGTATTTTTACTTTATTGTATTTGTAATTTAGCTTATCAAAATACACTCAAGATTTAATTTTTTCAGTGATCAATGAGTTCAATTACAAATATAGAATCTTTCAGAGAAGTAAGGGAAACAAATCAGAGAGACAGTGTTCTTTGGCGGATTATGCCAATGCAATTAAAATGGTTCTACCTAGATTAATTACAGATTTTATGCATTACTTAAACTACCTTGTGGTTATTTTGTAGAGTTAGAGAAAGTAATAATTCATTTGGAGGAACACATGGTCTAAAATCTTGAGGAAAATCATAAAAGAAAGGTAACATGATAGAAGCCTAGGAGTACCAAGTCTCAAACTATATGATAAACAGTAATCATTCATATTATCTGGTATTTTTTCAAAATAGAAAATAAAATAGAACAGTGAAATAAATAATCTAAACAAAACGTCCAAACTATCTACCATAACAGTGAATTAGTCAAAACACTCCCTACATGTTAGTCATAGAATGTAGAATGTCTCGCTGCTTGACAAGAAAAGTCTGGCATTAAGCAGAGTAAGTTTTCAGAAAAAGTAGAAATCAGCTTAGTTTATGGCATATGATAAAGTAAATACCAAATAGATATCAAGTCTATGAATGGTCCATTATAGATTGTGTTTTGTTTTTTGCTTGCTTGTTTGTTTGTTTATAATACAAGAGAATGGATGAAGCTACCTTTCAAATGGTTTCAGTGAACAGTTATAATTAAAGAAGAGATGTTATTCATCTTCCTTTTCATAGAGGACTAATGACACCACATCATGATGATGACTTGCTAATAAATTGGACTTAAGTGAGGCAGAGTTGCACAACATTGTTAACCTCATTTTTTCTTCCTGATTCAATGAATGACCCTCTATGCAGGGAATGACCTTTTTGCTGTCTGATTAATCTCTAAGAGCTTCACTGTACTCCTGTAAATCACCTTCATGGCCGTTGGAACACATTGTTCTCTTCTGCCCAATGATGCAAGAGAAGTCTTGAGATATATATATATATATATATATATATATATATGTATATATATATATATATATATATATACATATATATATATACACACACATACATATATATATATGTATATGTGTGTGTGTGTGTGTGTGTGTGTGTGTGTGTATGAGAGGTAGACAATGGTTTTGAAGTCTGTTGGTTATCCTTAACCTGGTTTAGCCCATCATCTGAGACAATTTTCCTGGGGTATGACTGTGGCACATACTATAGCTTCTTGGAGTCCCAGGCACGAGTTGGGCCAAGATGAACAACAAAGATGGATCAGCAATCTTCTAAAGGTCTCAACAAGCCTGCATAACAGAGGAGATAGTCTTCCTAAAAACTCCACATACCATATAGACCCCAAAAGATAGAATAGATTGTTTTGATCACATTTTTTAAAAATTGGACATCCCACTTTGAGACACCTGTGTAACAAATTTCCTTCTTATCTATTAGGAATTATTTCTCTCCCCGCCCCGCCCCCCGCTTTGCTCTCTCTGCAGAGAGAAAAGTTTGCCCATGACTTTTCCATGACATCCTCTAAGGGGGAACAGAGCGAAGCCTAAATTGATTTTAATAAGTGCCCATTATTCCTCTAAACATATACTAAGGAACTTTGAGAAAATAGAAAAGTAATTTAAATACTTTGTCAAACTCACAAAACACTGCCAAGTATTTACTGAGGTAACAATTTTTCTTATGATTATTGCTTTGAAATATAGTTTGAAATATGGCATTTTAGGTGACATTCTTTCCCCTTCTTTAGATTATTTCCCTTGAGATGCATGACATTTAATTCTTCCAGATGAATTTTGTTACTTTTTTCGGGTTCTATAAAGTTATTCTTTTGTAGTTTGACTGGTATGGAACTGAATAAAAAATGTGAGTTCAGCCAATACTGTTTCTTTATTATATTGGCAGCTTTGCCATGAGCAATTCATCTTTTTCAAATTATTTTGATCTGCCTTTAATTTGTGAAGGAGTCGATACACTAAGCATTCTATTAGCCCCTGTGTTTACAAAGACAAAAGTGGAATGGTCTCTCCCTTCCAGGACCTGACATATCATTTTAGAGATGGGACAACAGAAATAGAGAAAAACAAACAAAAAGAAGCTACAAAATGAATGTAAAGCATTGAGATCTGTCTTGAAAACAAAAAAGTTATATTGAGTTCCTTTTTGTCTTTAATTTCAATTAAATTTTCTTTTCTTTTTTGTTGTAAGTAGCAATTTTAGCAATTGTTGATCTGCTATGATGATAATGGACATTTTTGCTTTTCTTCCTGATTTTCTTAGAAAGTCTTTAGTTAAACACTATTACAGATAATTCTGGCTTATGGTTTTAGATAGCTTTTACTTTTTATAATTGTGAAATACATATTAGTACATCAACTTACTAATGTTTTTATAGGATTGAATGTTTTATCTTTAGGTCTTTTCTACAAATAATTATATGATTATATATGTATGCATGTATATCATATATCATATGTGTATATACAGTTTTCTAGATAGTAACATGATCAGTTATGTTTTTAGCTTTCCTAATATTTATTCAGTCCTGCATTTCTGATATAATTGCAACCTGGTCACATCACTTTGTTCTTAATTATATATAATTGTAGACTTCCTATAATTTAATTTTGCATATTTGCATCAATATTCATTAGCAAAATTTTCTATGGTTTTCTTCTCAATTTCAACTCTTCCTTATTTAAGTATTACACTCTATTTTTATTAGAGAAGGAATGACACTTTTCTGTTTTCTTTTCCTGTCTTTTCATATTTTTAAGAGGTTACCCATTATTAGAAATTATTATTCCTTAATACTTCACAGAATTAACTCACAGCTCTATCTTGCCATGAACTTCACAACCCCTGCATTAGAGTTCATTTATGACACCCAATTTCTTCTCCTAATATTGGATTATTTAAACCCTATTTCTTATTTTGATGACTAATCAATTTACATTTTTGTAAATATCATCTATTTCATTTATATTATCTGTTCAATTGACATATGATTGCACTAAGTATTGGCTAAAATTTTACTTTGTTTCTTCTTTGATGACTGAGAATTTATTTAATTTTTTTATGTTGATACTGGAAATTTATGATTTTAATCAGTTAAAATGTATCTATATTATTTCTTTTAAAAATGCTTAGTTTTATTTTTTAATTCATTTTTCATTTCATTGTTAATAATCTTTTTATTTCTTGGATTTATATTTCTTTATTTTTTAATAATTATTTTTCATTTTAAAAAATTCATGTCCAATTCATTGACCTATGCTTCATTATTTGTTGATGAAAGTCTATAGAGATATTAATTTCCCCCTAGGACTGCCTCAGCTATATCCCATTTTTTTAAGAAATATGTTTTCTAATTGCTTTTGTTATCTTTCAGAAAAAAATTATTGTTTCTATGATTTATTCCTTGACTAAGGTCAAGAGAAAGTAATTTTAATTTTCAAAATGTTATAAACTACCCTTTATTTAACATAGTTTTATTTCACCATAGTCCCCAAATGATGCATTTAATATTTCTGCTAGTCTGTATTTGTTTGTGAGATTTTTGTGACCTAACATATAATCAATTTTTGTAAGGTGCAATTCAGGGCTGAGATATATGTACTTTCCTTTCTATTACTATTAAATCTCCATAACTTAAGTACATCTAATTTTTAAAAATTCTATTCAATTCCTTTACTTTTATTGCTTAATTCTGCTTAGATTTGATTTAGACAAAGACCAAACCAATTGAAGTTCCCCACAATTAGTTTTGTCATTTTCCTTGTAACTTATTTAGTATTTCTTTTAAGTATTTAATGCTATACCAGTTGGTACACATTCAATATTGATATTAATCCATCCTGTATAGTTCTTTTCAAGAATTGGAGTTTTCCTGAAACTCTGTTTTAATTAAGGCTATTTAGTTTTGGCTGTCACACAGTCTGAAATCAGGATTGTAATCCTTGTATTTTTTTTTAACTTCAGTGGAAGTATAATAGATTTTTACTACAGTCCCATACTTTTACTCTGTGTTTTCCTTTCTGTATCAATTATGTGTCTTGTAAATAATATAGTGTTGGATTCTACTTTCTAATCTATTCTGCTCTCTTTATTTTATTTTTTAAATCATCTCATTCACAAGTCATGCCATCCATATTCATAGTTACCATTCCTATTTCTGTATTTCTCATTACTATTTACTTATATTTTTCCCTTCTTTTTTATTTTTTACACCTTTAAAGAGTTTGTTTTGCCTATGTTTAATGCTTGCCTCAATTTTTTTTCCTTTTTATTCTCCCCTTTCCCTTTAAACTTTTCCCCTCCTATTACTACTCTCCATAGTAAAATATTTCGTTGCTTTGTGTTCAGTATTCACTCCTTTGATCATTTTAGATAAAAATGATGCCCATTTGTCATCTACTTCCACACCCCTTATTCCTCGTTTGTATGAACTTTTACTTGTATAGCCCAATTAAGATAATTTTCTTCACCTTCTGTCTCCCTCTCCTCTAACATAGACATCTCTCTCCTTGTATGTTTTTCTTTAAATCTCACCAAAAAAAAATAGTGGAACCTCTCCCAGACCTTCTGTCAAGTTCAGTTCTCTTTATGACACCCGATGATGATAGAATTCTGAGAATTCATCTATGGTGGCTATCATCACCCTTTTCTAGAATGCAACCAGTTTATCATTATTTAAGCCCTTAGGATTGTTTGCTCATGTTTACCATTTTATATTTCTCCTGACTCCTGTCTTTATGTTTTAATGTTTCTTTTAAGCTTTGGTCTTCTCATCAGGAATGCATAGAACTATTAAAACTATTTATAAACTGTAGAATTATACCCAATTTTTCTGAATAAATGATTCTTGGTTGAAAATCTATATCATTTTGCCTTTTAGCACATAATGTTCAAAACTGTTCTTTCTTTTAGGGTTGTGGTGGTTGAAATCTTTTGTGATCCATACTGTGGCTCTTTAGTATTTGAATGCTTTTTTCTATTTGTAATAAACTTTTCATTGACTAAGAAGTCTGAATTTTGTCTATCATACTCCTAGAGTTTCCATTTTGAAGTTTCTTTTCAGCAGTACTTAGTGGATTTTTAAAAATTCTTTCTCTACCTTGCCATACAGTTCTGCATAATTTGGACATCTTTCTTATATTATTTCATGAAAAAGTCTTTAGATTCTTTTTCTGTCATGGTTTTCAAGAAGTTTACTAATTCCTAATTGATCTCTTCTCAATATATTTTCATGTTAGTAGCTTTTGATATATGCTACTTTATATTTTCTTCTAATTTTTCAATCTATTTTTAAATATTTCTTGTTGTCTGATGAGTCACTAGCTTCTATTCGGTCAATTATAATTTTCAGGGATTTGCTTGGGTCGAGTTTTAAAATTCTTATCCCAAAACTGTTAAATTTCCTTTTGATTCTTATTCTGAGAGTCTTCACTTTATTTTCCCATTTTTCCTCTCATGCCTTCATTTGGTTTTTTAAATAATTGTTAGCTTTTCTTTTAAACTCTTTCTTCATTTCTTTCAGGAATTCAACCACTCCCCTAGTTTCAGTGATTTAGAACTGGAAAGGATATTAGAGATCCTCTACTCCAACCCCTTCATTTTACAAATGAATAAACTGAAGTCCAGTGGGGTCAAGGGCCTAGGCTAGAGTCACACACATGAAAAGCATCAGATATGAGCTTTGAATTCAGGTTTCCTGCCTCTAAAACCAGTGCCACCTTTCCTTACTGAATGTCTGTCATTTAAAAAGCTAAATAAACTTGTTGTTCCTAGAAGGGACAAATAGAAACAATCAGCAGGGTAAACCTAGGTTATAAAACAAATAAACAAAAATACTTTAAAAAGAAGCAAACCAAAAATTGGTATCCAGAAGTGGAATACTTTCTTCAGGTGTATTAAATTTCTCATTAGAGATCTTCCAAAAAAAAATGTTAGCTGACCATTTATTTGGCATATTGTTGAAGGGGTTCAGAGGTGAATTGGACTGGGTGGTCTTTGATGTCTCTTCTTCTGACATTTAGTGACTTTGTGACTATTAAAGCAACATATCCAGCTCTGTCTTCAATCTTGAGCTCCAAATGCGTATATTCAATTATCTATGAGACATTTCTATCTAGAGATCCTACTGGGATTTCAAACTTAATTAAGGAAAAAGGGCATAGTCCAAACAAAAAAAAAATCACGTATGTGGCCTAAGGCTGAAAGTAAACTACTCGACTACTTTTGGAGACGAAAAAATGTTAACTCTTTCAAGTTATTCCAGAAACATTAATAGTTTTTGTTATTCCTTCATCATTGACTCTTTATTTACCCCATTTGGATTTTTCTTGGCAAAGATACTGGAATGTCTTGCATTTCCTTCTTCTTCAACTCAATTTATAGATAAAGAAACTGAGGCAGAATGAAATGATTTGCCCCAGGTCAACCAGCTAAATATGTGAGGTCAAATCTGAACTCACAAAGATGAGTCTTCCTGACTCCAGAACTGGTACTCTTTTCGCTGTGTCACCTAGGTGCCCCATTTAATGGCTTAATAGAGTGGAATATAGTGGACAACCTGGAAGACCCATTTCCAAGGCCTGCTCCTTACCTCTAATGGCTATGGGACCCTAGGCAAATCAGTCAGTAGTTAACTCTCAAAGAGAATACATGATAGAAGATGTGCTAACCTGCATTGTTAAAAAGATCTTCCTCATTGGAAATTCCCTTTATCAATGAAATCACAAATATAGATCCAAATCTATAGCTCTCTCTTTTTTAAAAATGTATTTTTATTGATATTTGTTTTTACATTGCCTATCATTCTAAATTTCCCCCTGTTAACACCTTTTTCCTTTCCAAAGAGCCATTCCTTGTGAGTGTGTATGAGAGAGAGAGAGAGAGAGAGAGCGAATCAACAAAATTAATTAAAATATCTAAGCTCTGACACTATAAGAAATGCTCCACCTATGAATTTGGAAGGACACATCTTCTCCTATCTCTTTTTCCACACTTGGCTCATTTGTTTTCGCAATTTTACAGTATTTGTTTCTGAGTATTTTGTAGTTGCTATTCTTTTTTTGTCCTTATATCATTGACATTGTGAATATTGTCTTCTTGTTTCTGCCTAATTCCCTCTACATTCCCTCTTATCTCTCTTAAAGTCAGATAAAGTCATTATCCTTCAGACACTCATAATGCATCCCCCATAAAAGTTGAAGCTTCCTGAAGAAAAATCAAAGGCACATGGACAATATTCTTGGCAATTTGCTTTTGCAGTGCAAAGATGCTGATGAATGAAGGAAAATTAGTTATCCTGCTTCAGAGACACCGGATTTTTTAATGCAGTTCAATGAATCAGCACTTCCTCATTGCCTACTTCTTTGATGTTTGTTCCTTGTTCTTGCCGATCATGAATCAGGGTGGTGATGCCATGACAAGCAGATGAATTAGATCTGAGCAAAGGTGTACTGTGCTATGTCACCAGTCTCACATTCTCTTCTGGAACCATCTGGGTCCAGTGGCCAGAAATGAAGCAGGACAATTGGAGATGGCCCTGCATGCCAGGCAATCAGGGTTAAGTGACTTGCCTGAGGTCACATAGTAAGAAAAGTGAGAAGCATCTTTGCTTTAGGGGAGAGAGAGTCTTGATCCAGTTTCTTTGATTTTTTTTATTATTTTGGTAACTATATTTAAAAATAATTGCTTTCCTTATAATCCACTGTATATACACACAGTTCAAACCATTGCTTTAGAGTATAGAGAGCAGTCTTGGGAACCTTTAAGACCTGAATTCAAGTTTCAGTTTTTAGAAATGTGTTTGATCCAACCTCAGTAGTGCCTTAAATGACTCTTTAAACTGATATTTTGCAAAACCAAACATATATATATATATATATATATATATATATATATATATATATATACATACACCTATATATAATATAAATAATTTATTATAAATAAATAATATTTTATATATACTATATATATATATATATGTATATAGTATATTTCACTGGTTTATACCTTCCTGGATCCCTTCTCTCCAAGTCTGGGCCCAGTGGCCAGATATAAATCCAGATGACTGAAGATGGTCCTGGATATGAGGTAATTAGAATTAAGTGACTTGCCCAAGGTCACATAGCTAGTAAGAGTCTAGTGTCTGATGCTGAATTTGAATTCCCATCCTTTTGCTCCAAGGTCGGTGCTCTATCCACTATGCAGGCACTATTCCAGCCTACTTTGAATCAAAAAAAGAAAGAAGGGTGAAATATCTTCCCTAGGAGAGCTTATATTGCACTGAAGTCATTTATTTTCAAGATCCAGGAGATCCATGGACAGAAAATTGCAGTTTGGAGAAGAAAATTATATGAAACCAACATAATTTGGTGCTGCTAATCCTTCTAAGCCATCCCCAATCATAAAGATTTTTTCCCCCAATGTATGATAGAAATCACATGGAGAAGGACCAGCCAATTAGGTCTTTTTTCAATGATTCTCTTTTGTTAAATCCTGTAACACAGGGCCTGTGATGGTCACATCAGCAAGACGCCTCAAATATTACGTGTATTGCTCTCAATAGGATGGAGCAGCTTGCTGACCTCGATCCAAATCGGAAATTATATATTCCAGACAAACCAGTTTCTTGATCCCAAATTTGATTAAGGGATTTTTCTCCTAATCATCACTTGAGCTGGCACCAGGAACCAGGTACAAATGATCTGTCTGGCTGCTTGCCTTGGATGCCTAGGAGTAAGGGCTGACTGAAGATCTGTTTAGGTAACTCCTGCAGTATTAGGTAAATTGAGTAAAAGGACATGCAGGGAATTAGCAAGCAAGGACCTGTGATATTCCCCCTCATGCCAAATAAATTAGTTTTGATTATTTTTTTAAAAATGATGATGATTGTCATGACTAGCACAATAATTAATAAATAAGATACTCAAAATACATTGGAGTGTTACTCTGCATTTGAGTACATAATGGAAAAACCTTGTTAAGATAAAAGGCAACATAATTAAAGGCTACAATTACAGCCAGTCTTGAGGCAGAATCAGATTAAATGCTTTAATTCCACAAATGAGATTTGGGGAAGGGATTCTTCCAAGGCAAAAAAAAAAAAGCAAAGAAAAAGAAAAAAATAGCGTTATTGAATGGAATTATTCAACCTTCTGTCTTCAGAGTTCTCTGCCTCTGCTTAGAGAAAGGGATCTCCCAGAATGGGTAGAAGAGTTTACAAAGCAGAGGGGGCAGTGGAAGACTCTCTCTTCTTCCACACCAGGTCAGTGTCTGCTGCCTTCAAAATCCTAAAGTAGAGTTCCAAGTAACAGACCTGTGAGGGAGCCTGGCTACTATGGGTTAGTCTACACAGAGTCAGGACTGTTAGGAGCTGTCCAGATGATCTGGTGGGGAGGAGGGTTTGACACTTTAGGGTCATCTTACTGGCTTAAAATTCTCATGTTGGTTCAATCTTAGCTTATTTATTTATATACAGTCCAGACCTGCTAACTCATTGGTTGGATGCACCTTGGTTTAACAATTTAGATCAGCATTTAGTCTATAACTTTAGAGAGTGACCCAAGATAACATCCCTGGACTAGAACATGGGTGGTTCTGAATTTCAGCCTCTCTGCCCATTATCCACGCTACCTCTCATCATTTGCTGCATCATCTTATCTTCCCTAATTAATTTATCTATATCATGACAAGAAATTTGTTTCTGCTAGCATCATATCTTGCCTTTGGCTCAGATTTTTGAATGGTTTTGAGTCATTGCTTTTGGCTGGGTCTTTGACTTTGCTACTGCTTCTTATGTCAGTGTTTTGGTTTTTGTTTTGTTGTTGTTTAAAATAATTCACTTGACCATTTGGTCCCTGATGTTAGTATTTTGCATGTGTTCCACAATTTATCCACATAAGATCATTCCAGCAACCCTTCCCTTCACTATTCTCAGAGCAATGGAGGGATCAATCTATCCTACACACTATCTAGTTAGAATCTTAGATAGACTCCTTCCTGAGAGCTGCCAAGAAGCCCAAATAGACCAGCAAATATTTGCTTTTTCCTCATCTTCCTGATTCAGATATTCATGAACCTAGATTGTTTGTCTGGGGAAGGCACAATTCCCATCCCTCACCTCCAATAACCCCCAAACTCACACAGCTATACTCTGTGAAATCCCCCCCCCAGCTCCTCCCTCCCCCCCACCATGTCAAACACTGGTCCTTTAATTTTAAAAGTTGAGATCATGTCAAGAATGGTGATTGTCTGGCTGCCCTATCTCAGGGGAAATATGATGCATCTATTTTCTGCTATAGGCGTGAGCTTCACACCTAGCTAGTTGCTCCTTTGACCAAACTGTTTTACTTAATTAAAATACCTGAAAAGTTTAAGGAATCCTACAACACCTGGAATACTAAAGAACAACCTTCATAACCACAGTGACTATTCCTTTTTTTACAGATCAATTATTCTTTTCTCCTTTCTCCTCTCTATTTTTCTGATATGCACCTTTAAATTAAACTTCACAAAACATCTTCTCTTCACTCTGCTTCTTTTTGGGTCCTTCTCCATCACTCATTCCTCACACTGTGATATTTATCAGCACTGGCTGCTATTCTAGGAGAGACAATTTAACTACCATCGTGTTAGCGTTAGGGTTAGGGTTAGGGTTTAGCGTTAGGGTTAGGATTAGGGTTAGGTTAGGGTTAGAGTTAGGGTTAGGGTTAGGTTCCTTGCTTAGAAAGTCAATAGGTGTGCCTAGTTATTATCTGAAGTCATTCCCCCTTCAATAGAGAGTTGCAGACTCTGGACTCAGATTCATAAAAAGTGGGTTCAAATTCTGTTTTTGACATGTGCTGAGTGACCTTAGGTAAATCATGTAACTTCCCTTATCTTCAATTTCCACATATAAAGTAAGGAATTTGAACTAGATTTTCCCCAAAATTGTTCTCAGTTTTCACTCTCTCTGACTCCACATCCCTTCCTACCTCTCTTCCCACACTCTTCCTCCTCCTCCCCCTCATTCTCCTTCTTCTCCTTCTCTTCTTCTCTTTCTTCTTCTTCTTCTTTTTCTTCTTCTTCTTCTTCTTCTTCTTCTCTCTCTCTCTTTCTCTCTCTTTCTCTCTCTCATATCCTTCTCTGTCTCTCTCATCCATCTCTGTCTCTCTCTGTCTCTCTCTTTGTCTCTCTCTTTATCTCTCTCATATCCATCTCTGTCTCTCTGTCTCTCTCTTTGTCTCTCTCTCTTTCTCTCTCTCTCATATCCATCTCTCTCTCTCTCTCTCTCTCTCTCTCTCTATATATATATATATATATATATATATATATATATATATATATATCTCTTCATCTCTGTCTCTCTCTCTGTTTCTGTCTGTCTGTCTCTTATGGATTAATCAACTTGTATATCAACATAGGAACAACTAAATGGTGTTGTGGATAAAGCACTGGACTGGGAGGTAGGAAGACTTATGTTCCCAAGTTCACATATGGCTTCAGCACTCGCTAGCTGTGTGACCCTGGGAAAGTCAATTACCCCAGCTGACCACAATTCCTTCATCTATAAAATCAGTTGGAGAATGAAATGACAGACCTTTCCAGAACGTTTTCAAAATAAAAGCCTAAATGGGGTTGTGAAGAGTTGGAAACAATTAAAACACGACAACAGCAAAGTAGAATAGACTAAAACAATTTTCTTGTAACAATAGTTGACAGTATATCACTTTAACGTTGATAAAATGTTTTGCATACCTTAAATCAGTACAGCCTCACAACAATTATGTGAGGGAGGAAGTACCAGAGTTATTGACCCCATTTTTCAAATGAGGAAGCAGAGACATTAAAAAAAAACCCCAAAGAACAATGCAACTATTAAGTGTAAGAAACATGATTGAAACTCTCATTTATTTTTTGGTCTGACTCAAGTTCAAGCACTCTGACCATTGTCCCACAACTACCTTTCTTCTATGTATTTCCATGGTCAGTGAACACGTATCTATCTTGATCCAAAACTGGTGAAATCAGTGCATTCTGCAACCTTAATATCTTCATTTGTGGCTTCTTCCATTTTTTTATATTTTAAGAAAGTGAACCCCTGACTTCCAGCATTGAAGTAATACAGATGGTGTCATATTACATTCTGATGGTTTAAAAAATACATACAAATACTTTTTTGCTTCGTTTTCCAATGTATACCATCCTCTCTCTTCTAAGAAAACTATCATTCATACATTTTTAAATAGAGAAAAAGTATAGGAAATACCCACATAAACAAAATCAAATATTATGTGCCCCCCACCACGAAGAAGCAAAGAAAGCACATTCTCTGATCTTTACTTTGGAACCAAGTTTAATTATTATAGCTAAAGATATTAGAAATACTAGCCCTACTCATATCCAAAGCCCTGCAGACAACTTTCAGGGATTACACTCCTGAAAAACAATATGAAATTCAACTATCCCTGAAGGCGAGGGGAGACAGGACAACCTAGCTGAAATGATAAGATTCTCCAAGACAGTGACAAAATAGATCATATGTAAGGCAAGTCAAACCATTGCCACAATATCTTCTGACACCAGGACACCTAAGGCAGAAAGATTAAAAATTGATAGTATCTCTCAGATCTATTCAATATCCCTTGTCATTATCCAAATAAAAAAATTCCTATAGAGAAAGATTCAGTCTTCTTGTAAATCTTACTTTGCTTCTGTGAATTGTTCATATTCACAGAGACCAATAATATGCCATTATAGTCATGTATCATAATTTGTTTATCCATTGCACAATCAATGAGCATTTATACTGCTTCTAATTCTTTGCCAACACAAAAACTGCTGCTATAAATTTGGGCATTTGGGACATATCTTTTTTTTCAATGATCTTCTTGTGGCATATATTCCTATTGTTGGGAGCTCTGCATCAAAGTATATGGACATTTCAGTCATTTTAGTCACTTGATTAAATTTATTAATCTACCAACAACATATTACTATGCCTGTGTTTTCATAAGGCTTTTAAGTTTGACTAAATTCATATTAATCATCTTTACTAATTTGCCAGATTTTATGTGGTTATAGAATGACTCATGACAATATCAAAAGTTCACAACCTACCCTCTAAATCAAATCCTGTTTAAATAAGATAATATTTATAAAATGCATAGCAGGGTGCTTAGTATATGGGAGGAATTTAATGAATCCTTAAAAGTGTTAGCCAATGACTTTAGGATGTAGGAAATAGTTTAGTAAATCTTTTCCCTATCCCCCCAGCCAAAGTAGTCCCATACAAATATTGATATTTTTAGAAGATATTATCTGTGATCTGCAAAGAATTAGAGTTCATTGCCTGAAATACAATGGAAAGATGAATGTAAGTTGAAATATAAATTAGAAATAAAAAATTATAAAATAGAAGTGATATATAAAGGATATGATCTAAAAAGTATATGATTGAAAAATATGATGGCCCTCTCACATGGTCAGAGTGATAGTTAGTAATGCATAGCTTTTGTGCCATCTTCTTAAGTCAATGGAGATAAAACTCATGACCCCAGAATATTGAGATATTCTTATTCATATTTATGTGAGGATGAGTTATAAATACAAGACAGATGAAGATGAGCTGATATTGGGATATAGCGTGCTCCATTAAGAAATAAACACCTTGATTGCAGGGTATGTTTTTGCTTTTCGTTATATCCTCTAGAGTTTAGCACAATTCCTAACACAGTAAACCTTTAATAAAGATTCATTAATTGATTAATTCATCAATTTTAATATTCAAGTGCTCATTGGGGAAGCTGACAGTCTTTCTATTTTTTCTCAGACCTTTCTGAAAAAGAGGCAAAGTTAGGAATTCGATGAACTGAGTCACCCTCATTTCTATTTCTAAAATACATCAAGTGCTATCAGAAAATAACAGCTACTGTTGGATAATTGTCCTTGGATGTCAAGAATGGCCAAGAAAATCTATCTAAGGGTTAGCTCCAAAACTGAGCTGGTTTAATGTTTGCTATACCACTTAACCAGCTTACAACTCAGGTTTCTATTGGCTTCAGCACTGATCCATATTTATATGTCAGACCTCTAAGTGGACCATGTAATTCTGTTGTAATTTTTTTGATTGGGAAATTTCCAGAAATGAAAAGCTTTATCCTTGTTTCTAAAATTTATAGGGGACAGATAAGGGAGTATCTCTTCTATTTTATAGAGTTCCCCCCAAAAGAAAATATGACAGTCTCTTTCATATGCCTTTCTAAGAAATCTCAGTCTCTTTGTTCCCCAGTCCCTTTAATTCTCATCTTGCTATCTCTAACTGCTCTTAAGTTTGACTTTCTTTTGCTAAAATCTTATCATTGAATCATACAATTTTCAAGCTGAAAAGTAGAAGAGAACTGCGAGCTCTTCAGGCGAAGTCGGCTAATAGTCAAAGCCACAAAGCACATATCTAGATCTCCTGGTTCTGTAATTGCCTAGAGGCCCGGGGAATGGAAATCCTCTGACATGGTTGTCAGTAATGACAGCCCAGAGGGTGGGTGGCTCCTGGCTTGTCTCAGTAGAAGAGTCAAGAGCCAGTGGACTTAGGATGCCAGGCTCATTAGCTCCAGGGTACCACAAGCAGAGAGCGATAAATTGAAGTAGTTAGTGAAGAAGTATGACCAGGAGGAGTCTCAGAAATGAAGAAGTAGTATCATCACACTGAGGAAGGAAAGAGAAATGTGAGTCCCAAGGATTTTTGGAGTTGTAGATACAGGAAGCAAGTATTGAGACTGAACGTTAAACCAGAGACACGTTGATAAAATCCAGGGTTTAGTTATATAAGGACACAAAACTCCTTGTCCCAATACATTGCAGTTGTTTTTTCAAGATTTAGATATTTCTACATAAAAAAAATGACAAAAATTACAGTGGAAGAATTTATACTGAAACCTGAAACTAATAAGGAGACACTGGGATGAATAGAGCAGGGGAGTAGCATGGTCAAACTTATACTTTAGGAATATTGTTTTGGCCCATATATTGAGGATGGATCGTTTTGGGGGGGGAAACTTGAGGCCCAGAGATTAATTAGGCAACTACAACAATTTAGAAGGGGAAAGGTGATGAGACCTTGAACTAGGTGGTGACACTCAATTGGACAAACTGGGAGTGCCAAGAACCAAGGGACCCTGATCTCTCTTTCTAAGAAAACTGAGGTGTTATCATGTATTAATTGTTTCTTGTTGGATCATCACACTTGAAGATGATGGAGGACAAAGGCAACCTACCTGAGGATTGGTCTGACAACTTGATTGGTTTAATTTACTATGCTAGTTTCTTATTATTCTTTTGACTATTGATTCTATTGTCTGTTAACTTCAGCACTGCCCTTTACTCAAATGCATGGATCCTAAGTTAGCTTCATAGTTCCACTGGTATTCCCCAGTTGGAAAGCTTCTAGAAAGATAAGAGAGATTTAATGGAAGACTTTATAGAGGTGGGATTTGATAAGTGAGTGAATATTTGTCATGAGGAATGCGTTTGGGGAAGGGCAGTGGAGTGTGTGCTAGAGAACAACTGCCAGAGTTTGGCAGCACAAGATAATGTATTGGGAAATGTATGTCATTCTCTTCCTCAAATAGCTCATCAGCCCCAGCAAAACCAACCAGGATATTAAAGAAATCTGATCCTGGATATGATAGTCCTTGACTGAATTCTTCGGTATTTCTAAAAAAGGAATGAAGTTTCATATTATCAACCCATCTCTGGGAACAAGCCTAGTTCAATTTCATTATTTCTTTTTATTCTTTTCATTTCAATTGTAGCCATTGTGTGTTTCACTATTATGGCTCTAATACTTATTTCAAAATTAGTTCATGCATGTTTTTCTGTGCTTCTCTCAATTCTTATCAGGACAGGTTTTTCTTTATCTAACATTAGCCTTCAAAAGTAGTGCCCTAGTGGGAAAATCTGTTGGTCTGTAGTGATACACCATTAGGGACAAGAAGTAAGTGCAAGAGGAGAATGGTAGAAGCTGACAAATTGGTCTAGTGTTGGCAAAGAAAGACATTCAGGATATCTATCCAGGTAATTGAAGCACTCAGTTTCTGCTGTTTTTGTACCATCCTCTCAGACTTTTGCTCAATGTTTCCTGATATTCATATCTTTCTGCTTTTTTTTGTCTAAGGGATATTCCTATACTCTGATGACAATATACTTCATTTTTCTTCCTCTATGAATTTTCATTAAAATGCTCTCAACCAGTATTCTCCTATTTCTTAGCTTTACTCACGTTAATATGTCTTTTAAATAGGAAATGTCTTTTACTTAGTCCATTTTCCCCATGTTCCCATAATTCAGGCTTCTGACCCCAAACAGTACCTATTTTTGAACAGTATTCATTCTAACCTGTCCCTTCTAATGCTCTTAACCAATTGAAAAAAAAAATGAACAAAATCCTCATCCTCCATATACATAGTTCATCAAACCAAATCCCCACATTAGCCATTCCTTCCAATCTATGCCTTTCTGAATTTTGAGTTCATCACCTTTTTGGCAAGAGGAAAGTACCCTGTTTCATTTTCCGTCTTTTAGACGTAGTGCTAAGTCATTTAAAATTACTTTCTGCACAGTGTTGTTGTCATTGTACAAATTGTTCTCCTGCTTCTCTCACTTCCTTCTACATGAATTCTTAGAGATCTTCCAAGTGATCTGAAACTGTGGTTCTGTATGACCCAATAATTCTCTATTGGGGGACATCCTATTAGCTCCTGGTTTTGTTTTTTTGGTTACAATGAAAAGAATGGCTATAAATAACATTTTGTGCCTATCAATCCTTTCCCTCTTTCTTTGATTTCTTTGGGATACAGGCTTAGTAGCGGTATCATTGAGTAAAAGGCTATGGAGAGTTCAGCAATACTGGAGGCACATTTCCAATTTGCTTTCAAGAAGGGAGCGGTTTTTTTGTTTTTGTTTTTGTTTTTTTTTTGCAAGGCAATGGGGTTAAGTGGCTTGCCCAAGGCCACACAGCTAGGAAATTATTAAATGTCTGAGACCGGATTTGAACTCAGGTACTCCTGACTCCAGGGCCGGTGCTCTATCCACTGTGCCACCCAGCTGCCCCTGGAGTGTTTTTTTTAATATCCTATACTTACTCCAATATTTGTCAGCTTCTGGTTTTGTTATTTTTGTTCATCTGGTGTTGTCTGTCGCTTTACTTTGTTTTTTCTTTTTAGTGATTTACAGAATTGTTTTCCATAATATTATAGATAGTCATATACTTTGATCATTTATCTAATGGTGATCAGCTCTTAGTCTTTCTCAAACTTAAAGACCTTTTTGATGGTGTCCTTAGGAATCCATTAGAGGCCATTCATGTCTGAGAGGTTCTTCTTTGTGCTCTTTTCACTTCCTTTGCTGTGCTAAAAGGAAAGAATTAAAAGTAAAGTCTCTTCTGCATAGTTGGGGCTATCTAATATGGTCATACAGCCAACCCAGGGGGGTTGCCATGGAAGTGACTAGGCTCAATAGACCCCTTGGGAGGCCAAAGAACCAGACGGTCATTAAACTGTCTTCAGATACAGATTCTGATGATAATTAACTTATGCTCCACAGTACGAACATCATGGGAGATGAACATTCACCAGAAGGGTAATAAATGCCTATTTTGAAATGGATATATTGAGAAACTTTGCAATTTCCCTCAGCAAGACATTTTGTCTTTAAATCCTTCAACCATTTTCATGTTCCCTCTTATCTTGGGAAATTGTCATGCCTGGGTTTTAACAGGAAAATCTCTGCATTGCAACTGTTTTCAAATTTTTCCCATTAGTTAGCGTCTTCGATTATCCCTGCAGCTCACACCGAAGCCCTTCATAAACCAGAGTTACCGACAGCTCCACTTCAATTATTCTGTTGTTGGAGAACAATCAATTAAACGAACTGGCTTCAAGTATAAATTCTTGCTTCCCTTGCGCTCTCTTCCAACTCACTTCTCAGGGGGCAATTTTGCATTTTAGACTTCTTGTGTCTTAAGACATCCCAGAGTGTCACACCTCCTACATTGATCATGGCTCCACCTTTCAGATATACCACTGAGCAAGTTGCTAGCATAATTGGAGCATGAGTATCTCAATAGGTTAAAAAGTGGGAAAAGATGGAGGGGCGGGGGAGACTTGCAATCAGTCTTTGACTTACTTTATGATTGAACATTCTTAGCAATTATTCTTTTCTTTATGATTGGTCGATGACAGTAGTGAATTGGCCTTGAAGTGGAAGCAACAGAAACTGATGGTCTGACTTAGAATAAGCAGAGATGCTTTAATTGGCGTGTCTCTCCTTCCTTGGCATCCAAGGGTCTGATGAACAGTGGGATTTGATCTGGCTCAGGATGTGAAATAGAATTTCATTAGGACTTTGTATGCATCCCCAGGCATCAGAGGCAGACGTTCTTTGACCATGCCATATAAAATCAGAGTCAAATTACCCTTTATTTGTATTTGTCTCTGTGTGTATGTTTCTGTGTGTGTGTGTGTGTGTGTGTGTGTGTGTGTGGTCATTTTGTTTTGGACCAGAAGACATAGTGGATAGAGTGTCTACCTGAGTTCAAATCCAAATTCATATGCTTACTAGCTGTATGAACTTGGTCAAATCACTTAATCCTGCTTGCCTCAGTTTCCTCAGCTATAAAATCAACTAGAGAAGAAAATAGGAAGCCACACCAATATCATTATTTTGTGTGTGAAGCAATCAAGGTTAGGTGACTTGCCCAGGGTAATACAAATATATAAGAATGGAGTTAAAATCAGCTTTTCCTAATTCCAGAATCAGTGCTCTACCCACTGAACCAACTAACCAACCAACGTTGTCACTCCCTTTATTTTGTGAGACTTGCAGGATTGAGTTACTTGTCCATGGTTACACAGGTAGTATCTTTGTCAATAATATGAAGTGCAGTTACAAAGAGTTTGATGAGACTGACTTGATTCAGCAAAAAATGACAAAAAAGATTGTAATACAGTTTACTAGATGATGCAGTGGATAGAGCATTAGACCTGGAGACAGGAACTCATGTTCATGAGTTCGAGGTCAACCTCAGACACTACCTATGTGATCCTAGGAAAGTCACTTAATCCTAATTATCTCAGTTTCCTCATCTATAAAATGAGCTTGAAAAGGAAATGACAAACCATGTCAGTATCTTTGCCAAGAAAACCCCAAATGGAGTCAGGAAAAGAAAAACATGATTGAAAAAACTAAACAAAAATAATCTGATTTCATGGAAGTAAGGAATTCTCAGTGAGGAAACTCCCTCTACCATCACATTTATCAGCATCTTCTCTATAACACAGAGTACAATGAAGCTATCTAATTATATAGTTCACGTCGTATATCTAACAGAAAATTTTTCCGATTTCTTGATAGAGTTTTAAGCCTTAATCTCCAGCCCAGTTCTTGAGAAATAATAATTAGTATTGAATTTATTTGGGATGTTAACTTTGGCAAAAATATTTAAAATATGCTATCTCCGCTAAGATAACACTTGCATCATAGTCTCTTTTTTCCTTATATTATTACATTCATATAGTATCACCTATGTGTGCAGTGCCCCAAAGCTTTCACTGTTTAAGCTATTTAACTGAACAAATATTGACTGGATATTTGCTATACTCAATGTCCTATCCTTGGGCATTTGATTACAATGGACACACACCCTAAATGAAATATCTTCTGTCCTCAAGAGGCTTATATTCTACTAGAGATGATCTGTTATTTTTTAAGATAAGTAAATGTGAGGCAACTTAAAGAGAGAATTAGCATTACTGAGGATGAGGAAAATTGAGGACTTTAGGAAGAGGTAGCACTTTATCAGAATCTTAAGGAGTATAAAGATTCTTAGATGTCAAAATGAAGAATGAATATAGGAGTGCTCATGCTGAATCTTGAAGTAATTCATTTCCTCTGAAACACAGAAGACAGATAGGAAGGAATATGTTAATTCTAGAAAGGGAGTTTAGGGTCAATTTGGAGGATTAAATCCCAGGTTTATGAATTTTAATTTATCCTGGAGGAAATAGGGACCTACTGAATGCATTTTAGTAAGGGAGTGGCATTCTCAGATGTGTTCTTAGAAGATTATATGGGAGATGGTTTAGAGAGGAGTGTGAGACCAATTATAACAAGAGAGACCAATTATAATAGGAGTCTATTATGACAGAGGAGAGCAATAATGAGCACTTAACTTAGGATGAAATCTTTCCAGGGGCTCCACTTTGCCTCCCAGATCAAATCCAAATCCTTTGACCTGGAAGTCCAAAGACCATCATAGAATCCTCAACTATTTTCTTTCAAAGTACTCTTCAAAGTGAACTTCATGGCAAGTGAAATGTGAGCCATTTTCATTTCATCAACATCTTATGATTCTGTACTTTTACTGTTGTTTATGAACTGCCACTCATCTAGAGTTTCAGTGACTCCCCTTGCCCATATTGATTCTAGTTAAATGCTGCATCTCTTTAAAAAGCATACCCATTAGGTATAAGACCTAAAAAACCTACTCTTTTAAAAGTCTGCTTGATGCCATGTGGAAGAACTAGAACCAAAAGGATCTTCAGAGCCTGGGGAAAAAAATGTTAAATTTGGTAAAGGCAGGTTTGAATGTGAACTCTTTTGCTTAACATGACCTTGGGTACATTGTTTATCTTTTCTAGAGCTGTTTTCTCTGTAAATTGACAGAATTGGACTAGATTACCTTTGAGGTCTCTTCTAGCACAAACTATAATCTGATAAATTTTAGAGAGAAAATTTAATTCAGCCTAAGGTGAAACCTGGTAAAACTCAGAATTGTGCCATTGAAACTCATTTTTTGGTGTCCTTGAACCAACATCTAAAAATAGATTGATAAATAAAGAATATGTTGGCTTCAATTCATATTGCATTAGATCATTGAACATTTTCAGGAGCTGCATTGAACTATCACCCTCTGTACATATCAGCCTCCTAAGGATGGGTGCTGGACTTCTCCCACTTACTTATACATATTTGTGTTCCATTCAAGGATCAAATGCTATTTTTTCAATCAAATGGTCCAGATTTACCACATCTAAGGATATATCTTCTGTAAAATCAATTCTAGTGCATCATGTTTTATTTTTCTCTTCTGCTCAGTCAACTTTAGGCACTAATTCTTATTCTTATGGCCAGGTCAGAATATTTGGTTATTTTTCTTACTTGCCCTCTTTTTGTATTATTTTTCACATCCAATGTAAAAATCTTTCATCTTCTCTAATAAGCTATGATGGCAATGAGATCTTTGCAAATACTTTTATCTTTTATTCTATCAGGGAGGTCAGCTTGCATTTATAACACTGATAATTGGTGACTATCTCATGTAGGAAGAAAACATGAGTACATACCCTAGAGGTCACTACAATTGTTCTCTTGATATCCATATTCCCTGAATCTTAAGATGAATGAAAGTCCTATGTGGTTATCCCATTAAATATCTGTGAAAACATACTGCTAAGATTCTTTTTATTCTCATTTTCTTCCACACCACCTTGACTAACATTGTATTCTCCCAATGAATTATCAGGAAAAACTAAGAAGGAGTTGACCAGTCCTTTAGGGAGGACATATAAGACACGTAAACATATATTTTCATACTCATAGGATTATGTAGGATAGGATCACCTGAAATCTCCAAAATGATTTTTCATAATGGTTCTCCATGGATAATTTTAGTCTAGGGAGATAAATGAATGTCAGAGGCAGTATACCTAAGAGGTATGCATCAAATTGCGTGTGTGTGTGTGTGTGTGTGTGTGTGTGTGTGTGTGTGTGTGTGTGAGAGAGAGAGAGAGAGAGAGAGAGAGAGAGAGAGAGGAATAAATGGAATAAATGAAGTAATACTATAGTTAAGAAATAAAGGTCTTGAGCTGGAAGTGACCTCAGAAGTCATTTAATTCAAATCCTTTATTTTACTGTTGAAGATCCAGAATGGATATTTAGTATCTGAAAGTAAAGATTTGAAGTAGGATATGGGGGCAGCTAGGTGGCGCAATGGATAGAGAACTGGCCTTGGAGTCAGGAGTACCTGGGTTCAAATCTGACCTTAAACACTTAATAATTACCTAGCCGTGTGGCCTTGGGCAAGCCACTTAGTCCAATAAAATCTAAAAAAAAAAATAAAATAAAAGAAGTAGGATATGTACTCACATCTTCTGATGCAAAAGCCAAGATTTTTGTGTTGCACCCTACTGCCTAAAGAAATATAATAAAACAGTGGATTCCAGTCTAGGCATGAGGAGGTCATGATATGATTTCAAAGGTTGCATGATCAAAGAATTAGAGGATGGTAAGATTCCATCTTCTCCTAATAGGATGAGATTATTATCCATACAATCATCCCAACCTTCATGTTTTCTTCCTTAAATATTCCTCCACTGTTCCTTCATCTGCTGCCATGTAAGATAAGGAAGATAATCCCTTTAGAACCAGGATAAATCCTTTAGGATTGCTGTAACCTAAATATGACCTAGTCATTCATTACAACACCTTTTCAAAAATTATTAGAAGAGAGTTCAGCACATCCATCACCTATAATCAGATCACCTGTGACTATAGCAGGTTGACTTTGAAGGGTAAGATCTCTGTTTTGATTTCAAGGATTGTGAAAGAGACCTCTTCTCCCTCCTTTTAATTGCAGTCAGACAGAGTGAATCACCGAGGATGAGCAGTCATGAATGAGATGCAATTTGAATTTAATTGTATTATCTTTTCTCTGAAGGCATCTCTCTTCCCAATTTTTTTCATTCCTGTGGAGGAAACTATGATCTCTTAAAGTGTTCCAGTTCTACTACCTCTATGTCAACTTTGACTCCCCACTTTCACTCACACCAGTTATTTAAGAAATAACAATGGGGGTGGCTAGGTGGCGTAGTGGATAGAGAACCGGCCTTGAAGTCAGGAGTACCTGGGTTCAAATCCAGTCTCAGACATTTAGTAATTACCTAGCCGTGTGGCCTTGGGCAAGCCACTTAACCCCGTTTGCCTTGCAAAAACCTAAAAAAAAAAAAAGAAATATCAAAAACTTACCTTTCCTGCTGTATGTCTTCTTTCTGTCCCTTTCTTTCCATTTAAAGATTTGTGTATTCATCATTCTCTCTATTCATCAGGTCCTCATTGTTTCTCAGTTGGACTATTACAAAAAGCTTTTCATGGGTCTCCTATCTTCAGGTTTCTCCTCACTCCAATCCATCCTTCCTATATTTGTCAAAGTTATTTTCCTAATGCACAAATCTATTACTATTCTCCCCTTATGCAATCAACTTCAGTGGCCTCCGTTTAAGCATAATTGACTCTGGTTTCACTCTCATATGTTCAGGACTGTTACATCTTTTAAGGTTCTTCCATATGCTTAGAGGATTTGAGAAGTTTTCCTCTATTTTCTTTTTTTTGTTTGTTTGGGTTTTTTTGCAAGGCAAACGGGGTTAAGTGGCTTGCCCAAGGCCACACGGCTAGGTAATTATTAAGTGTCTGAGACTGGATTTGAACCCAGGTACTCCTGACTCCAAGGCCGGTGCTTTATCCACTATGCCATCTAGCCACCCCTTTCCTCTATTTTCAAACACCCTCCTCAGATCCATGTGTTCCTTTCATTTTATGAATTCAATGTCTAGAACCCTATTTCCATTTAATCACTTAACACAGGATAGTTTTTCACAAGGGAAAAGATTAAATAGGAATGAATTATGAACACCTCCAAACTTCTTGGGGGCATTATGTCCCTGAGTGGGGGAAGATTGAGATATACAAAAAACTTACCTGAGTTCCTAAATGTCATTGGTCCACCAAGTTGATGTCCAAAGCAACTATCTGTTGGATTTCAATGGGCTGAAATCTTATACTAGTGCTCCTCTGGGATGTTTGCAGTCTTGGCCTGTACTTGTGGAATCCATATTGAATAAATGGCTAGCCAGATGAAAGTCTCTATACTTTGTACTTAAAATGTGAAAAAAAAAAAGCAAAGCAAACTTCTGATGCAGGTCACTTTCTTGGCAGCCATATGATGTTGTGGGGGAGGAAAGAAGAAGGTGACACTAAGGTTTTCCCTTAATTCATAATGATCTCACTGACCATCAGTGAGGGAAAGACCTCATTCTCTCAGGTGCAATAAAACCATGGCTGGTTGTTTCTACTGTTTTGAACATGTTGAGTTCTAGCTATATGACCAGGTCGAAAAAAGCCCCCCTTTGCATGTAATAGTCCAATGAAAAATTAGGACTCTTACTCCAGCCCTTGTGATTCTCCTAAAAGTAATTTCTTGGCATCTTCAACGCAGATGACATGATTTGAGTAAACTGAGTGTATTTGCATATGAGGTATCCGCATATGAACTAGATACTCTAATTCACTATTGGAGCAGTTATACAGGGAGGTGACAGTATATTTTCACATCAAGGGATAACAACCCAGAAGGACTTGTATGAATTGGATTATGCTCAAATCTGTTTGACTTTGAGGAAGTAGATAGAACTTTATTAATGTTCAGGTACTGTATATGACCATCTCCAATTTAACTAAACTCCATTGCCTCACAGAGTAGATTTGGCTTTTCCTTTCATAAGTCAACAAAGATGTATTCTTGTTTATTTATTTTATATTATTTCAATAATCATGTTGTAAGAGTAATCATAAACCCACCTCCTCCCCCCAAAAGATGAGAAACTTCAAGAATAGTGGGAGAGAAAAAAAGTGTACTTTGGTCTGTGTTCAGATTCCAATGGCTCTGTGTCTGGTTTAAGTTGCCTTACCCCTTATAGCCACCAGAGAAGCTACTTCAATATTTTTCCTACAGTTGTGTTTCCCTCCACTCTATTTCTCCCCATTCTCATCTATTCCATTCTCTCTTTCTCCTTTCATCCTGCCCCTGTTCAGAAGTGTATTGTATCTGAGCACCCTCTCCCATGATCTTCTCTCTCTTCTACCACCTAATCACAACTCCCCCTTATCCCATCCCTTTCCTCTCATTTTTCTCTAGGGTAAGATAGATTTCTATTAAGCATGTATGTTATTTCCTCTCTGAGCTATTTCTGATGAGAAGGCTCACTCATTTCCCCTCCCCTTCTCCCATTCCACTCCATTGAAAAGCTTTTTCTTGAATCTTTTGGAAAATATCTTATCCCCTTCTTCCTCTCCTTTATCTTCCTCCCAGTACTTTCCTTTATCACGCATTGACTCCATCTTTTTACTATATTTAGCTCCCTCCTATGTCTTGTCTATATGTGCTCCTTTTAACTGCTCTTATAAATGAGAAAGTTCATATGAGTTATCAGTATCTTCTTCCCATGCAAGAGTATAAGCAATTCAACATCATCAAGTTCCTCATAGTTAGTTCCTCTCTTCCACTCCCTCTATGGTCCCCCCAAGTCCTGTATTTGGAGATCAGACTTTCTGTTCATCTCTAGTTGTTTCAATAGGAAAGTTTGAAAGTTCCCTGTTGCATTGAATGTTTGTTCATCTTTTCCCCTGAAAGCGTATGTTCAGTTTTCCTGGGTAGTTGATTTTCAGTTGTAAACCAAGATCTTTTGCCTTCCAGAATATCATATTCCAAGCCCTATGAGCCCTTAATGTACTGTGTAATCCTAATTATAGACTCATGGTAGTTGGATTGTTAGTTTCTGGCAGCTTTTAGTATTTTCTCTTTGATTTGGGAATTTTGGAGTTGCACTATGATATTTCTGAAAGTTTTTCTTTTGGAATTTCTTTCATGAGGTGATTGGTGAATTCCCTCAATTTTTGTTTTATTCTCTGCTTCCAGGAACTCGGGGCAGTTTTGCTATATTATTTCTTGAAAGATGAAGTCTAGGCTCTTTTACTGGTCATGACTTTCAGGTAGCCCATTAGTTTTTAAATTATTTCTTCTGGATCTGTTTTCAAGATCAATTTTTTTTCAATGAGATATTTCACATTTTCTTCTAATTTGGGGTTATTTTTGGTATAGTTTTATTTCTTCCTGAGTTCTTGCAAAGTCATCAGCTTCCTTTAGTTCCATTCTGCATTTGAAGGAATTATTTTCTTCAGAGGGCTTTTCTGTGTCCTTTTCGAGCTGTCCAATTCTTCTTTTTTAAGGTATTCTCCTCATTTGTCTTTTGCATTGCTTTTTTTTTACATTTGGCCTAAACTGGTTTTCAATATGTTATTTTCTTTAGTATTTTATGTATTTCTTTCACTGAGTTACTGACTTGGTTTTCATGATTTATCTGCATCACTCTCATTTCTCCTCCAAATTTTTCCTCTAACTCCCTTAATTGATTTTTCAAAGTCTTTTTTTTGAGCTCATACATAGCCTGAGACCATTTTCTATTTCTCTTGGAGGTTTTGGATATATAAACTTTGATTTTTTCATTGTCTGAGTATGTATTTTGATCCTCCATGGGAACAAAGTAATTTTCTGTGGACGGATTCTTCTTTTTTTGTTGTTTGTTCATTTCCCCAGCATATGATTGATTTACTGCACTTCCAAGACTTTGGGGGCTTTGGGGGACAACCCACAGGGACCTTAATTCCTCCAAGGTCTTATGAGCAACTCTGACTGCTCTCTTGCCAATGTTCAGGTCCTCCTCTCTGTCCTGGAGCTCTGAGGATGGTCCCTGCTCAGCTATGCTGGTGGTGGTGTGGGGGCCCAGACTGCAACCTGGATCTGAGTGTTGTAAAATAGATGAGTCCTGCCCCAAGGAGAACAGAGATCTCTTCAGTCTCCCTGGACCCCCCTTACCATCTATGGGCTGAAAGCTCTGATTGTGCTGGGTGGCTCTGCTTATTTCTGGTACAGGTTCTCACCACAGTGCTGCTCTGAGGCCAACACTCCACTCTACATTCACTCTGGTGTGGCAGAGTTCTCTCACTACCCCTTCTGGCTGTTCCTGATGATTAAACAACTCCCTCTGCCATGGACCCAGGCACCTAGCCTTGCTGTGCTGTGCTGAGGCTGTAGCTATGCCATGGCTATTTCCAACCCCTGGTGGAACAGACCTGTCCTGGAGAGCTTCTAAGTTGACTTGGACTGGGAAATTGTATCACTCAGTCTTTCTGTGGATTCTGTCCCTCTGAATTTTAGCTAGAGATAAAATTTGACAGCTTTGGGAGTTTTTTGGGAAATGAGTTTCCTGGATTTCCTGCCTTCACACCACCATCTTGGCTCCACCCCAACAAAGATGTATTAAATTGCTTTTGTAACTGGATTTGTGGACTCCTGTTCAAAACTCATTCACTTATACCTCTGGAGGAGCTGTCTCCCTGACTGATCAAGATCTGAGTGAAGGGATCAGTCAGTTATCAAAACTAAGCAGTTTTCTTAATTAATCCTTCTCCTGGATTAATTATGCCTAACATTTGTAGAAGAAGGAACTTCTGAACATAATTTCCAAGGATATTTACAACTCGATAAGCTAAGAATTACAAATATTATAATCTCCATTTTCCTGAGGAAGTAACTGAAGGGAATTTCAAAATTATCAAGTTCAACTTTCTCCTTTTAAAAATGAGGAAAGTAAGACCAAGGATTGTCTGATATAATGTAGAAATTCAGTGTCTCTTGATTCTAAGTCCATGATTCTTTTTACTGTGCCATTTTGATTGAAATTTGCATTTAATCCTTAAGAACGCATTTAATAGTTAACTGAAATATCGACTGCCATACTAAATACAAGTCTTACAAATGTAGAAGGGAGTTGATGCTTGTTCTCAAGGAGTTTATGGAGTCATCTTACTGATGCATTAGTGTGCTGGATCTAGAGTCTAGAAGGCCTGAGTTCAAATCTTGATTCAAATGTTTACTAACTGTATGACCCTGATCAAGTCACTCATTCTCTGTTTGCCTCAGTTCCAATAACTTAAAATGAGAATTAAAAATAGCATCTACCTCCCAGATTTGTTGTGAGGATCAAATGAGGTAATATTTGGAAAGTACTCAACACAATGATGGTATGCCTTATGAAAAGAACAATGATAACACTTTCCTGTCAATAACTGACATTTAAAAATTAGCAAATTCTGAAAAGAAAGGCAAGAAAAATAAAGCTGAAAAATATGCTTTGAAAAAAATAAAATGAGTAAATTCTGGATACACATAAAGATCCATACATATAAATAAAAGCATACACACACAAATCTAAGTACTTTGCATGGAAGTGAGGAGAAGAACATTACCAACTGAGAGGTGGAATGGGATTCAGATTATTTAGTAAATAACCCTAGAAGGGAATTAGGTTCCAAGATGAGAAGTTGAGAAAAGGAGAGTATTCTATGGTGCCTAGGGGTGGAGGGTTATATACAGGGAGCAAAATAATAATTCAGTTTAACTAGAATTGGTAGGTGAATGAGAATAACAGTTTGGGGGGGGCAGATAGTGAAAATTGATTAAATACTAGGCAACCACTCTTGTTTCTTTTTTTGTCCTAAAGATAATGGCAAACTACTATAACTTCTTGAGAAGAGAAATGGCATGATTAGACCTAAGATTTAAAAAAAAAACCACTATGATAGTTCTCTGTGTGAAATGCTTTAGAGAAAGGAAAGAATAAATAAAGGGTGATGAATCAAGAGACTATTGAAAGGTGAGAGGTAATATCTTGTACTAGAATAGCTGTAAGATGAGCGGGGTGGGGGAATATATGCAAGAGGTATTAAGGTGTTTGAACTAAGAAAATTTCCAATCTGAGTAGATATGAGGAGACAGTGACTGTGACGAATCGAGGTTATATCCCAGTTTATAGACTAAGGGGCCTGGAAGAATGGTCCTGACCCAACTTAAAATGGGAAATGAAGAGGAAGGATCAGCTTGGGGTAGAATGAGGAGAATTATTTCTTTTTTGAAGTGTTGAGTTTGAGATGTCTATGAACGTTCCACATGGAGATGTCCAGGAGAGATCTGAACATGTAGATTGGGATCTTAAGAGACAAATGAGGACTTGATATGATTTCTACCCAAGGTCAATAATTAACTCAATGAGAGTTAATGAGAACAGCAACTATAAAGGTAAAGAGGAGAGGAAAGACACAGGATAGAGTCCTGGGGGTGAAGGCTGCATGTCATGACTGATGATCTTATAAAGAGACAAGGAAGTATCTGCTTTATTCACATACCTGTGACCCAAGCAGATCACTAAGTTCTCAGGTCTCTGCTTTTCTTTGCCCTCAGGTACTTGATGCAATTTTAAAAGTGTCTCTGCATAGCTCTTTCTGTTGAAGTGAGCTCCTAGCAGCTTCTCAGTGGATTTTCTCTATTTCTCTTCTTTAACCCACAAAGTTGTCTGTTCTTGCTGTCATTCTCATTGAAGGTTCCTTAGCAGAACTGCCAACCTCAAACCTACTTCTCCTTCAAAGAGATCCTTTGACTTGTCAGAATAAAACACTAGCTGTTCCCAGTTCAAAAGAGAACTGAACTTAACATACACCAAAGGATTTTTTCTCTTTTTTTAAAAAACTATCTTTGTTTTAGCAAGATATGTTATTCCTGAAAAAAAAAAACTGTTCCTCCAACTGTAGGAGGCAAGTTTCCAAATGTGCCATTAGAAGGAACAGCAGCCAGTGTGTATTTGAACTGAATGATTGTTTTAGTGCCATCCATTGGCTTTGATGGTTGTAAATGTGAGCCCCTGAGGCAATATTTCATAGTACATCAGCTTGCATGTGCCAGTTGTATGTGAACCTGGATCCATGTATGCTAGTGAGGAGGCCATGCAAAAGAACGCCAAGATCAGTCTGATTAGAAAACACCACCTCTGTCCTTGCAGAAGTTATGACAAAATCTATTATTCACTTCCCATATAAGATATTAGCTTTCCCTAGCCCTTTGCATGCCACAAAGACGTTATCTTCTCACTCCCTATAGAATTGCTTTGAAGATCTGGACCAAACCCATAGACCAAGAGGAAAATATTTGAAATGAAGATGACACATGAAATGGAGACTTTAAATTGCTTTCCACCCAGAGGAGACTCTGCCATGGGCATCTGTATTCTCAGCTTGGATTAAAAAATACATGTACTTTTTTTATCATAATTCTCCTTTTATGGAAGCTTAGAAGCACTTGGAAAAATTTCTGAAGAGCTCTTTGAGGGACCATGATGATATTTTTGTCCTTTGTTCTTTTTTTATTAATATAAACATTGTTTATTCATTCTTTATCTTTTTTATATTAAATTCATTTTTTATATATTCGTCCATTTGTACGTGCATATTTCCAAATTACAAAATTTCCCTACACCCTTCCTTCCCACCTCCCCTCAGTAGGGAACAGTCAGTTTAGCATTTTACATTTATTAAACATATTTACAAATTAGTAATTTTTGGCATGAGGAATTAGGATTAAGGGAAAGAGAAACATAAGAGATGATTTTTATAAAGTGGTCATCAGTTTTGGTAGAAGTAGTTTTTTCCCTGTATGTTCTGTTTTGTTTTGTTTGTCTTTCTTTGGTTGGAGACAATATAGTCCGTAACTAGTCTAATATAATTGTCCTAACTCTCTGGACTGTCGAGAGGAGCTGCTTCCATCAAGGTTGTTCATCTCATGATATTGTTGAAGGTTCCTCAGCAGAACTGCCAACCTCAAACCTGCTTCTTCAAAGAGATTCTTTGACCTGTCATTGTTCTGTTGGCTCTACTCTCTTTGCTCAGCATCAGAATACATAAGTCATCCATGCTTCTCTAGAGTCTGACCATCTATTGTTTCTTATAGAACAATAATATTCCATAGTATTCATGTATCATAACATTTTTAACTATTCCCCAATTGATGGACATCCCCTCAATTTCCAATTCTTTGCCACTACAAAAAAGAGCTGCCATAAATATTTTGTAACCTGTCAGACTTTTCCCATGTTTTACAATTTTTTCTGGATATAGTCCTAAAATTGGAATTGTTGTAATGGACAGATTTATTGCTCTTTGAACATAGTTTCATATTGCTCTCCAGAAAAGTTGGATCCATTCACAACTCCACCAGCAATACATCAATATCCAAATCCTCCTGCAACCACTCTAACATTGATCATCTTCCCTTTTTCTCATCTGAGCTAATCTAATAGATGTGAGATAATACTTCATTGTTGTTTTAATTTTCATTTCTTTAATCAATAGTGATTTGAAACATTTTTTCATATGATTATATATAGCTTTAATTTCTTCATTTGAAAACTGTTTGTTGTCCTTTTTTCTTGAAGATTACAACATCAGGGAGGTGTGCCACGACAAACACATAAATTGAATTTGAGTGAGGGGGAGCTATGCTTCTTCACCAGTCTCATTTTCTCCTCCAGAGTCTGCTGGATCCAGTGGTCAGATACAAATCAGGACAACAGGAGATGACTCTGATGTTAGGTCCAAGGTCACACAGCTAGTAAATGTCTGAGGCTAGATTAGAATTCTTGTCCTCCTGACTCCAAGTGCAATATTCTATCCACTGTACCACCTAACAAAGAAGAAGTGATAGAGGGATAGAGAAAGCTGAAAATAACACAATCAACATTTATCTCTGTGACTGATCATCAATAATAAAAAGAGACAAATCTAATTTACTGCAGACATTCTTTATTGTGTTAGGTCAAAATCTATGTATATACATATATATATATATATATATATATATATATATATATATATATATATATATCCATATATCCTAGAATTCATCATATGAGTGTTTTGGTGGCCTGCTACTTGCTAGCTCTCTGTTTCTGGGACTGAAATGGTTTGATACACTCCTAGAAAACCAGATCATTTTTTTCCCCAGATGAACCATCTGGTCAGCCTTCTTTCCAAGATTACTAGCAACTAAATGACTAATTTTCTGAGATATATTCACTGAGGGTCTTCAGCCCTCTGACACATCCCAGGTTATTTTTTGTGGAATCAATCATTTAAAGATGTTTTGAGTGATTGGAGTTTTGCCTACAAATATTCTCTCTAAAAGATGTTATATAACTCACCAATTCTCTAGCTGCCTTTGCTCTTTCTAATCCTGCTAATAGGAGCAAATGGGGTGCAGAAATTCCCAACACTATGTTTGGAGTGTTAAAGCATTCAGACATGTAAAAGTCAAAACAGCTGACAAACTGTTAAATGGCCTGCAATGGGCATGGCTTAAGGGAGGTGCAGATATCACAGTAATGTTTGGCAATGTGTAAACTATTACATCTAAATGAATAGGCCTGGAGTCAGGAAGATCTGAGTTCAAAATCAGCCCCAGACACCTGCTAGCTATGTGACTCTGGAAAAATCACTTAGTCTTTGTTGCCTCAGTTTCCTCATGTGTAGAAATGATCTGGAGAAGGAAATGACAAGTCTATTCTATTATCTTTGCTAAGAAAACCTCAAATGGGGTCACAAAGAGTTAGACAAAACTGAAGCAAATGAATCCC
Organism: Macrotis lagotis; assembly: GCF_037893015.1. NCBI lineage: Eukaryota > Metazoa > Chordata > Mammalia > Peramelemorphia > Peramelidae > Macrotis > Macrotis lagotis. Next base: position 38,574,209 of record NC_133661.1, on the reverse strand, counting down.
AACCAACCAACCATTGCATTCCTTATCCTTGTTATTACAGTTGTTCTTAGTATTTGGAGGAAAAGAGAACTGAAGAATGGGAGTTGGTTCTTCACCTAATTCATATGAATCACTCATATCTTGATGTGTATCTTTTCAGTGGTGGAGATCACAATTGTTCCATTCCTTCTCAACCTGTGTGACTCTTCTCCATGTTCTTCTATGAGGGAAAGGGGAGCTTCCTTTAGGACTTTTAACATTAAAAAAATGTTGATGCAACATGTAATCTCTTTCTTGCAACATGACTGGCTCATAGTTTTAGACCCTCCATCTCTTTGATGCTGGCTAGGGTAAGGTTGAGAGTTATTCCTGACTTTATTGTCCTAGGGTGGTGAGAATCTCTGAGGAGGAATCACATTAACTTCAATCTACCTATGGATTCTGGGAGTGAGTTAGTTATGAAGATCAACTCATCTGCCTTTGATGAAATATGGCATCAGATTCTCTTAGAATGCTTACCCAAAAAGCTCTCAGGTAACATCAGAAACAGAAACAAATTTTCTGGAAATTGGCATTGTCCTTTGCCAGCATACTCATTTTTTCTCCTGCTACAATTTTAAAGATATGCATATAAGATATCTATATCGGTATCTATCCATCTAGATATAGATTTATATATCGATATCTTTATCTATCTATATCTATATCTCTATAATCTATAATCTATATCTATATCTGTATCTATATCTATCTCTATCTCTATCTCTCTGTCTCTGTCTCTATCTCTATCTCTCTGTCTCTGTCTCTATCTCTATCTCTATCTCTATCTCTCTGTCTCTGTCTCTGTCTCTATCTCTATCTCTCTATCTCTATCTGTCTCTAGCTATCTCAAGGAATATCTTCAGACCAGACCAAACACATATTATCATCCAGGACTTCAGAGAAGGTGGTTGTTATTCATCCTTCCTTCCAGAGAGGAACAATGACATCCTAGGATGATGTCTTCATTTGTGCAGGAATTGTATTTAAGTGAGGCAGAGTAGTACAATGTTGTCAGTCTCACTGTTTCTTCCAAAGTCTGGTGGTAAGACAAAAGTCAAGGTGACTTGTGATAGCAGTATATGAGTCTGGCATCTTTGATGCATAACTAAGCTCTAAATTCTCTACAGCACCTAGTGTTTGGGAAAAAATTATTCTTACCCATTTTGCAAAGGGTTTGTGAGGTTGACATAAATGCAACTCCCAAGAAATTTGAGACCTATTGGTTGCACTCACCTTGGTTTAGTTCTTCTGCTTAGACAAATTTACCAGGTTGCTACAGCTTCCTGGAGCCATAGGTGAAAGTTGGGTGATAGGTGGATACTAAAGGTATCAGCACATCATCACACCAGAGATACAAGTCTTTCTTGAACACCCCTTCAGAATGAGAAGGCCATCCTTTAAGGTGCAGGAGATATATCACAGTTATTTGGTATTGCTGTCTCTACTCTTTCCCTGTCTCAGCCATAATTTGACCAGTTCATAAATCCTGGCTATAGTTTTTTGGCATTGCTGTATTTAAATGAGACCAATAGTTCAGGAATCTATCACTTCTGTGGAAGAAGCTTTCCACTTGCAAGCAGTTTATTAATGTATTTTGAATGCATGGGGAGAACTCATCAATACTTTTAAGGTTAATGATTGATTAACCTTAATGATTAATAACAAGAGTGCCTCCATCCACCATCATCTGTTCTAAAGTAATTACAGTGATTAAAAGTGCTGACAAGAGTTTGAGTTTGGAAGTCACACCTACCTTTCTTACATCCAAGAGTCACCTAATGCTGGACCTGGACAAAGGAGGCTAGTATGAGTCTCTTAAAAGTCTTTATTTTTAAAAGAAAAATGCAATTTTATATTAAAGAATAGAACACAACAAAATTATGCATTATAACATTTATCAATGGCCATTCATCAAAAAAGTGAAATAAAAATTAAAAAAATGTATACCAAATTGGACCTATTTTAAGCCATCTCCTAAATTTAGATTATAACCCTATAAGGAAGTCATTGATTTATTCCAAAATGTCTACCTTGTGTAAAGGACTGGAGAAATGAAGAAAATAACTGATGACTTTTCTGTTCTACTTTGAGATTTCATCATTGGCAATGATGACAAATTACAGCAATAGTCAATGCAAGAAAACTGCCAAAGACAAGCATAGTAATATATTGTTGGAGAAGCTGTGAAGAGGTTAAGTAATATTTGAAAGCAAGGGAATTACATTTTACTTGGGATAACAATGAGCATAAACTAAATAAGAATTCCAAATATATCCAAAGTAATATGAGGGGCAATAATAGTTGTGTGAATCAGGAAAGTTGTCACAAAGGAGGTGGTACTTGTACTGTAATTGTTTTTTAGGTTTTTGCAAGGCAAATGGGTTTAAGTGGCTTGCCCAAGGCCACATAGCTAGGTAATTATTAAGTGTCTGAGGCTGGATTTGAACTCAGGTACTCCTGAGTCCAGGGCCTGTGCTCTAGTCACTGTACCACCTAGCCGCCCCTCTTGTACTGATATTTGAAGGAAGCTAGAAAGTCTAAAAGGAAGGAAAAAAAACAACCATAGAGGTATACACTGAAAATAGTTATATAAAATATGTATTCAAAAATAAAGCATCTTAAATATTAATTTTACTTTACATAAAGATGTTTTTTTTTTCATCTGTCACTAAAAGTTCTTTATTTTTTCCCTTTTGTAATCCATTTAAGAATCATAGATTTAGAGCTGGGAGGGCCTACAGATCAGTTTTAACCACTTCATTGTATATTGATGATGAGATAGAAGGCTATAAAGGCTAAGTAAACAAAGTCACAAAAGTAGTAAGTATCAGAGACAAAATCTGAATTAAAGTCTTTTGATTTCAAATCCAGTGGGGGTTTTTTCAGTATATCTTTTATCTGGTTAAATCTTTTAAGAATGCATTCAGTCATTCAGCAAAGCTTCAGTAAACACCTGTTGTGCACAAACATTATTGTAATAAGTTCTGGGATGGATATAAAGTTTAAATAAGACACAATCCATCCTTTGATGGATTTATAATCTAATCTGTGCATAAGCCATGTATACAATTATAATATTATATTACCTAAAGAGTACATCACAGAATCGGAAAGCGATAGTTATGTAGGATATGAAGGAAAAAAATTACTTTGGGAGAATGACATGGAAGGAGTTGTTTTTGAGGTGATTATGAACAAATGTATCTGAATTCACCCTAAGAAAAGGAAGGGATGGATTATAAGATTGGTCAACAACATAAACAAAGACACTTCATTGGGGAGAGGGAAAGGACACACATAGACAGGGGGTAGTCTAATTTTGCTAAAACTAAGAGTATATAGCTACTAATAACATGGGAAAAGGCTGTAAAGGGAAGCTGTATCTAGATGGTAGAGAATGCTAAAGATCAGGCACATGCAAAAAGAAGACTTGCAAAGAAATGATAATGTAGGGAATTCATGAGACCAAAGAAACTTCAACCTCTGAACCTAGGATGACTTTTCTCTTCTTGTGGTTACTCATTCTCCTTCCTTTGAGATCCCTACCATCACTTCCTTATGCTCCCTTAGCTTGCTTTTCACAGTTCATGGGGTTGACCTTATTCTCTTTTAAGAATGTCATCTACTGGAAAAGTTGTTCTGCTGACAGCTACTATTATGAATGCAAAGAAGGGTGCAAGGAAGATTGTGCTTCTTGCCTCTCTACTGGACTCTGGAAGATGTGTAAAGCAAAATGCAAAGGAGTGCATTCCTGCTAAGAACAGGTTTCTTCCTCCATTGCTGCCCTTCTTCTGTCAAAGATTATTTACTCATATGACAGAGTTGACATCCTCAACTACTGGAGAGCTTCTTAGCTTGCTATTCAAAGACCTCCAGTGTCATGACTGATTTTTCTTCTAGGGGATGGTTAAGTGCTCTATTTTATTCACCCTTGAGTAAGGAATTTTTTGAAATCTCCTTTGTAGAATGAATAAACATTTATTTTGTCTTCCCTCAGAAGTTGTGTGTGAATGTGGGCCACTCAGAAGTTCATGACTCTGACAGTGATCCAGTTTAAATATAAAAAGATTAAAAACCCTTTTTGTTTTAAAGCCTGAAAGGTGAAAAAGTAATTTTAATAACTTTACCCTTACAGTCTATAATTATATAGCAATATACTGGTTGGAACTCAATAGTTTGTGCCACTCTGTTAAGGAAATACAAAATAATTTAATGAAGGAAAAATCATTGACAAATAGAAAAATGGTGGGGGTGGCTTTTTTCCTCCATAAAAGATTCATCTAAGTTAACCTTTGAGGAAAGGTAAGGAATATTTCAAACAGATTCATGTGAAGAAGTGTATCACACATTTGAATGAGTGTGATGCAAAAGCACCTAGATAGTAGAGAGATGGCAAATTTGCATTACAACTTTGAAATGTATAGTGTATAAGGGGGAATGATTTAAAAATAAAATTGGCCAAGTAGGCTGAAGTCAGATTTCAAAAGACTTTAAAAGTCAATTTAAATAACTTAGATTCTATCATGGAGTATCACCACTGTACCACTTCCCTGCCCCCTGTTAAAATGTGAAGAAAAAAAATAGGTCTTTGTTTCAAAGTAGTTAGATTGCATAAGTGGACAAAGAATTAGGCCTGGAATCAATAAGATCTCAGATACTTCATACCTATTTAAGCTTGAACAAGTTATTTAAACTCTGTTTTCCTTAGTTTCTTCACCTAAAATGGAGAATATCATAGTTATATTGGTAAGGCTGTTATAAGGATGAAATTTGATAATATTTGTAAAGTAAATAGCACAGTGGTTGACACATAGTAAGCACAATATAATTGCTATTCTCTCCCCCCTCTGCTTCATGAAGAAGCTCAGAATATTTAAAATTTGTACCAAATCCCAACTTTATGTTTTTCAGAAAAATTGAGCATCAAGTCCTGATATAACCTCAATGTATCAGCAAAACCTGCCTAAGTTAGACATCTACTTCTGGATTGATCAATAGCTTATGGAAGGCCAATTCTTCCCAGCTGTGATGACATCTGTATGCAAATTTGGATTGAGCTTAGTTGTTTCAACCAATTAGGGGTTCTCATCAGTTCTGGTCTATCCAGGTCCCTTTTACCAAGATTTCTTAGCTGACAACAAGAGTAGATTTGGCAGGAAGCAACCCTCATTATCAGGGTTCAAACATTCATTCCTCAGTGTTGTAAATTTCATTGAGGCTTTTCAATATTCATGTAATTACCCTGGAAAGCACTTTTGACATTTCATAAATACTGCAGAATATTTAGCATTTGTTTCTCCTACTCTCTGCTGCATAAGCACAAAGAAGGAAACAAAAATCCCTGGAGTTTCCTGCTGTCTTAGATGGCAGCAGACATTGAATCCATAAATTTGTTGAATAAAATTCTTGAGCTTTTTCTACTTTAAAATTATGGAAATAGAGATTTAGTCCACTAAATGAGGAAATGCCCTCTTTTTGCACATTTGATTTCCCAACAAAGGAGTAGCCATGTGTATTCTCAGCCACAACATCAAACAGCTTTTTAAAAAAACTCTCCCATGACCAGATCATAAATATTGTTGCTGGAAAATATATATGTTACCTTAAAGAATAATGGATATCTTAATAGAGTAAAACTACCTTTACTGTCTCAACCACATTTACACTAGGAACCTAGGAACTTTGAATTTTAGAGTTTTAGAATAGGATAGGAACTGAAATGTTATCTAGTTCAATTCTGTGGTCAATAGATGAACCCTTATTTCAATACCTCTAGTTGGTGGCCTTATAGATTCTACTTGGATACCTCCAAAGATGGCAAAATCACTACTTCTCATGAAAATTCATTGAATTTTGCAGTCAGTTTATTACTAGGAAACAATTCTTATTTTGAACCAAAAACTTTCCTTCCTTTAATTTGATATTGCAATATCTAGTGGTAGAATATACCTTAAAAATCAACTTGTCTAAATCCTTGCTTTGAAAATTGAGGCAGCTGAAACATAGAATGAAATAACATCGAACTTCACTTTGTTAATAAGAAAAAAAATCAAGGACTCAGATAAAAATCCAGTTTGTCAACAAGTTTTAATTATTTTTTATTTAGAATTTTATTCTCCACAGTTACATGAAAAAATAACTTATAACCTTTGTTTTTAAATTTTTGAGTTCTAAATTCTCTCCTTGCCTCCCCAAAGCCCTACATTGAAAAAGCAAGCAATTCAATATGGGTTATATATGGGCAATCTTTCAAAGCATTACCATGATAATCATGTTGTGAAAGAAAACATAGACACCCCCCCACCTCCCAAAAAAGGAAATCACAAGGAAACTAAGGAAATCTAAAAACGTATGCTTCAATATGTAGTTAGATATGACGAATTCTTTTCTGGGGGACTGGATAGCATTTTTCATCATAAATTCTTCAGAGTTGTTTTGGGACATTATGTTGCTCAGTAATTCACAAACTGATCACTTTAAAATATTACTGTTGGGGCAGCTGGGTGGCGCAGTGGATAAAGCACGGGCCCTGGAGTCAGGAGTACCTGAGTTCAAATATGATCTCAGACACTTAATAATTACCTAGCTGTGTGGACTTGGGCAAGCAACTTAACCCCATTTGCCTTGCAAAACCTAAAAAAAAAATATTACTGTTGCTTTGTACACAGTACATTTCATTTTGCATCATCTTATACAAGCTTTTCCAGAATTTTCTGAGAGCATTTGATCAACTTTTCTTATAGAAGAATAGTATTCCATCAAAATCACATACCACAATTTGTTCAGTTATTCCCCATTTGATGGGCATCCTCTCAATTTCCAATTCTTTGTCACCAGAAATGATATAAATATTTTGTACATATAGAGCCTTTTTCTTTTATTTTTTCTTTAGGATATACACCTCATAATGCTATTACTAGATCAGAGGGTCTGCATAGTTTTATCCTCTTCAGGGCAGTTCTAAATTGCTGTACGGAATGAATCAGTTCACTATTTCATTAATGGTGCATTAATGTGTCAGTTTTCAAAAATCCCTTCTAATATTTGCCATTTTTCTTTTCTATCCCATTAGTCAATCTAATAGCATGAACTAGTAAGTCAGAATTATTTTAATTAGCATTTCATCAATGAATAATGAGTTGTAACTTTTTACAAAATATGTCTAGAGATAACTTTGCTTACTTCATATGAAAACTGCTCATATCTTATGATCATTTATCAATTGGGCAATGGCTCTTATTTTTTACAATTTGACTCCATTCTTTATATGTTTCAGAAAAAAAGTGCTTATCAGAACAACTTGTTTCTATTTTTTTTCATAGTTACTTAAGGCTAATAGTATTTCTTTTTGTAAGGTTGTTTTTGTAAGGCAAATGGGGTTAAGTGGCTTGTCCAAGGCCACACAGCTAAGTGTCTGAAGCCAGATTTGAATTCAGGTACTCCTGACTCCAGGGCTGGTATGCTATCCACTGCACCACCTAGCCGCCCCAGCTAATAGTGTTTCCCTCAATCCTATTTCTTTCCTGTTTATTTTCTTTATTCTTTCACTCTGTGCCTCCTCATTTGTCCCTGACTATTCCTTTCTCCAGTCTACTCTCCCTTCTCTTTTGCCATTTTTCTCCTAATTTCTCTTAGAGTAAAACAGATTTCTATACTCAATTGAGTGTGTATGTTTTTCCCTCTTTGAGCCAATTCTTATGACAGTAAGGTTGAAGTATTCTCCATCACATTATCTACTTTTCCACTGTGAAAGTTTTTTTATTGCCTCTTTTAAGGGAGATAATTTCAGCATATTATTCTCTAACCCTTTAAATTTTACTTTTTTAGATATAATTCCTTCATATTCAGCTAACTACTGTGCCCTCTGACTCTATGTGCTCCTTCTAACTGCCCTACTGATGAGAAAGTTCTTATGAGTTACCAGTTTCATCTTCCCTACTAGGAATGCAAATTTTTGATCTTATTAAATCCCTTCTGATTTTTCTTTACCATTTGCCTTTATATGTTTCTCTTGAGTCAATCAAATTTTCTATTTAGCCCTGGTCTTTTCATCATGAAAGAATGCCCATCTTTTCCCCTGAAGGAAACAACTTAGTTTTCCTGGATAGTGATTCTTGCTTATTTATCCTAGCTCCTTTGCTTTCCAGAATATTATATTCCAAGTCCACTGATTTTTTAATGTATAAGCTGCTACATTAAGAAGCTTGTGTTATTCTAAATTTGTCTCCATAATACTTGAATTGTTTGTTTCTGACTGCTTGAAAGATTTTCTTCTTGACCTGTGATGTCTGGAATTAGGTTATAATATGGGTGGGAATTTTCATTTTGTAAGCTCTTTCAGAAAGTGTGATTTTATTTCAGTTTTTATTTGATCCTTTGATTTGTTGTTTTCTGAGTAGTTTTCCTTGATAATTTCTTAAAAGATCAAAAAGTTCTTTTTTTCCTAATCATGGCTTTCAGAGGGTCCATTGATTCTTAAATTTTTCCTCTTGGATCTATTTTATAGGTCAATTGATTTTCCAGTGAGATATTTCATATTCTCTTTTTTTTCATTCTTTTGATTTTGCTTTATTATTTCTTTATTTATCATAAAGTCATTAGCTTCCATTTGCTCAATTTCAATCTTTAAGGAATTGTTTTCTTCAATGAGTTTTGTACGTGCTATGCTTTCCCAATTGGTCATTTCTACTTTTTAAGGAGTTTTGTTTTCTTTAGTGAACTCTTGTGTCTCTTTTCCTATTTGACCAATTTCGCTATTTTGGATAGTTCTTCATTTACTTTTTTGTACCTCTTTTTATCATTTGGTCTAGTATGAGGTTTAAGCTGTTTTTTTTTCTTCAGTATTTTTAGTGTCTCCTTTGCCAAGCTATTGACTTTTTTTCAAGAGTCTTTTTGACTCTTCATTCATCAATCTCAATTCTCTTTTCAATTTTTCTTCTAAATCTCTTATTTGATCTTCAAAATCCTTTTTGAGTTCTTCCAAGATGTGAGTTCACCTCCTAATTTTCTTGGAGGCATTGGATGTATGAGCTTTAACTTTTGTTATCTTCTGCATATGTGTTTTGATTTTTCTTGTCTCCATTGTAACTTGCTATGAGCAGGAATATTTTTATGTTATTTGTTCATTTCCCCAAACTATTACCTGACTTTTAACTCTTTGTTAAAGTTGAGCTCTGCTTTCAGGGTAGAAGGCACATTGAACCAAACTTCTGGGGACTTGTGTAGCTATTTTCAGAAATAATTCTAGGAATTGAAAGTTTTCAGCTCTTCCAAGGAGATATGATGTAATGAGAGTAGTGTTTACTATTCACCTACCTGTTCTATGGTCTGTGATTGACCACAAGCACTTTTTCCAAACTGAAACTGTGAAAAGAAATTCTGCTCCACAGTGGCCATAAGCTCTTGATGTGCTAATATTCCTCCTCACATGGGGACTGTCTACCAGGTTTGCAATCCAGATCCAAGTATAGGCAAAGCAACACAATGCCACTTCAATATTAGCAGAGAACCCTGTAATCTTCTAATCAGTTCTTTTATCTCCATACTAACTGTGATCTGAGAGCTCTGGAAGCAGCTGCTACCATCACTGATTCAATGGTTCCCAAGGTCTGCTCCTGGTTTCTTGTAGTCCTGTCTGCATTGGTGTAGTTTGTACTAGTCTGTGTTCCATTCTTACCCAGATGTAATAGACTTTTCATGCTGATCTTCTAAATTGTCTTTGTCGTCTGTGGGCTGAGAGGTCTAGAAACTTCCAGTGCTGCCATTGATGCATTTGTTCCAAGACCTGTTCCTGCTTTGCTGGGGCTTGTTCTGCACGGGTAAAATACGTTTACTGATCTGTACTCTTCTCTTATCCTTGTGCCGCAGACACTTCCCACCAAGCTTGTGATTTGTCTTTGTCTGGAAAATTGTTTACTCTATTTTTATGGCTTTTGCCACTATAGAATTTGTTTAGAATCATTATTTAAAGGTATATGTTGCGATTTGGGGCAAGAGCTCAGATGAGTCCCTGTTTTTACTCTGTCTTTTTATTGCTAGCATGTTTTAGTGGGAATATTATTAAATAAGAATCAAGAGTCCTAGATTTGAATAACACCTAAGATATTTACTATCTTTATGAGCATGAACAAATTGATTAAATTCTGAGTCCAAGTTTGTTCATCCATAAGATTCTCCTCTCTCATTTTTGGCCTCCTCCTTCTTCTTCTACCCTTGCCATCTTTTTATTTTTTCTCCTCATATTCTGTTTTTCTCTCCTCTTTTTTTAAGGTTATGATTTTTTTTCCTTTCTTCTCATCATTTTCATGACATTTAGACAAAAATCATTCTGGAACAATACATAGTTGCTATAAGACTTTCAGAACACCCTAAATTCAATATTATGCAAAGCATTGCATAAGTGAATAAAAATCTCTCTTCTTTTTTGTTGAATGAAAATGCTAAAATATAGATTTTACACTGTTGCAAAAGTTCAAAAGCATCCTCATTACCACCTCAGTCACAGATTACTTGCCAGGAATGATGCCAGGAATGATGGGTTCCTCATTCTATAACTGCATGATTTTCAACTCAGCTAGGTTGCTATATTTTAAAATTTTGAAACTCATTGTTCCATGTAGCTTGGAGATTGTGTATATTTGAGATCACAACATGTTTCAAATATTGTTCAGTATGACTGTGATATCTGGGAAATTATGGAAAATAATTCAATGTATCATAAAGTTGTGGCTGAAATAGAGTTCTTTGATTGAATTTCCCACAATATTTTGAGGTCAGTGTTTGTGGTATGATGATTTATCATCCCCATACCAAAGTACCAGAAATATACTGAATTCTAAGGTATAATTTTAGCCATGACCATGGTTTAGGCGATATGTTGCTAAGCATTTAGTAGATGGTAAAATTTTACAAATTACAGTAATGTCTGGAATGGAATTCAGCTTTTCCTGTATAACTTTCTTTGATCATTAATTCTTGCCCTTTATGAATAATCCTTCTACAGTGTTTGATGGCAATGACTTGTCTTTAAATTGTCAATACAAACCCTTGGAGGCATAGTGGATACAGTGCTAGGCCTGGATTCAGGAAATTTCCTGTGCCATCATGTTTCAGATTCCCATTCAGTTTTAACAAAACTCTATAAATCATACTAGTAAAAATTTCCTTATAATGTAAAAGTCATAGTGTAAAAGATACTAGTGGAACCATTAGGGACAAGCATTCCAATTATATAAAGGAATAACAGATTATATTTCATTAAAAGGTGGGAAAGCCTCTGTTGTGTAAAAAAAATTCTTGATCATTCCAATGCTGGCTTTTAGAGCTTCAATAGCATAAGAATTACAGATATAATAGACTTTAGCCCCTACTTCAAGGTCCCTGGTCCAGAGCAGATCCTAATCTCTATGGCAGGCAGTTAAGAGAGAATTGTATAACTTCTTTTTCTCCCCAGAGTAATATCTAGAATCTGTTATTCCTAGGCAGTCAAAATAGCAGTGATCTTCCTTGCCATTAACCCTCTTATGAATCAAGATGGGTTCCTTTTCTGTTTTTCCCCCTCCTTCTCTTACACATAGGAACATCCAAAACTATTTTTTCCACTGACAATGATACAACCTATGTGCCAGAGAGCAACTACCAGAAATTTTTTTTTGGAATTACTGTCAAACTCAAAGAACTTCAGACTTAGTAGAGAAGTTAGTGACCATTTAGTCCATGATATATCTGAATATAAACCCTTTATATAAAATTCCTGACATGTACTTCAGAGAGAGGGAACCTGCTATTCTGACAAGTCTCCCACTCTATCCTGGCTAGCTTTGTCTGGGATAATGGAGAAAGAGAATTACAAAGACCAGTTAAGTTTTCTTTCAGACACATACTAGTTGGATGGGTATACTGGACAAGAAACCTAAGCTCTCATTGCCCCAGGAGCTATTCCAATACTATAAGGTCCACAGAAATTTTTGAATTACATTTTTAAGGGGAGTTTCCTCATTCTGAAGTATATATCCCAATAAACTCACAGGCTCTACCCAACAACAACAAAAGAATTAGGATGTTTTTCCTTATATCAAACCAAAATCTGCCTTCCTCTATTTCTAAAAATATTCATCATTGCTTCTAGTTTTACCCTCTGGGGATAAGCAGAATAGATCTTCATGTGACAGCAGTTTGAATACTTGAGAACAGCTATCATATTACCCCAATTCACCTCTGTTTTAAACTAAATATAAAATAGGTTTCACCTTTGATTATTCCTGTAGATTTGTCTCTCTCAGAAGCTTTTCTATCCATGTGGTTCTGTCTACTATTTCATTGTCTTTCTCTTTGTCTGTTCCTTTACTTGTTTGTGGCTCTATTTCTATTTTCTTGTTTATGTTTCTATTTATTTTTTTTTTGACTTTCTCTGCCTCTCTCTGCCTCGGTATCCCTAGGTATGTGCCTTTCTGTCTGATTCTGTATATCTTCTCATTCTCTCTGTCTCTTTGTTTCTCTCTCTCTCTCTCTCTGTCTCTGTCACCTATCTGTCTCTGCCTCTTTGTTCTCTCTCCATCTCTATCTCTGTCTCTCTCTGTCTCTGTCTGCGTGTGTGTGTGTCTTCCTCTTTCCCTCTGTCTGTTTTTCTCTAATTTGAAATTTAATCTATACAAGAGAAGTCTTAGGGACTTTCCTTGACTTCAGGTAGTTTGAAGGACTATCTCATAGAAGAGAGATTAGAGATGCTTTGCTAGCACCAGACTAGAAGGCAGAATGGAGAATAACAGGATGAGAAAGTTTCTATGAAGTACATTTAAGCTCTCTGTATGGAAGGTTTTATGTCAATTAAAGCTTTCCAGGAAATAAATGTTTTTTTAATGAAGTAAAGATGTTTTCTCTCACTTGATATTTTCAAGAAAACATAGACTGACTATTTTGGAGGAATTTTCTTTTTTATATTCTTCTGATGAGTTATGGGTTAGACTAAATCATCTCCTAGGGAGTTTTCAACTCAAATATTCTATCATTATTTTTGTTTATATGTATTTTAGAAATAAACATGAATACTAACAAATTTGTAGGTGTAGGTTTGTATAATGTAATAGAAATAAGGCTAAAGTCAGAATACAATTCTCAAGATTAGAATTCCAATTCTATATACAATTTTCATTTATAAATTCAGACAAGTCATTCCATTTCTTGAGCTTCTTTCATCATCTGAAAATTGATGAAATAGATTATTTCAAACTCTCCTTCTAACTCTAAACTCTATGATCATTTGTTATGCAAAAAGTCAGTATGTGATTAATTCTATATTTTTCAGAACCTAGGATAGGGCTCCAAAGAAGTTGAAGTGGACCCAACAGATGGCAAGACTAAATGTAATGATATATGACCTTTGCTTCCAAATATGGCAAGCCTGATTCCATAATTAGCACATCTTTTGTTAAAATCATTCCTCTCCTGTGCAATTCTGAAATAAGACTATTAAATGTTTGCGCAGAGCTTTTCATCTTCAAAGAGCTTTAGAACCATTAAGATGTGGGGCTGGCCTTTTCTTTAAGGCAGCAATAATTCAGCAAATAGACTTACTACTGCAAAGGAGAACAAGGAAAACAATGAAGACCCATGTGATGATATGGAATAGTCTTTACAGGAGAAAAAAAAACAACCAGTAGGGGATAACTGTCTTGTGAACGTTGTCAGGCTATAGAGGGACTCCTGATAAACATTTAAGGTTCTTGCAATTAGGTGGTACTTTGTTTTCATTTCTATAATTTTTAATTTGCTTCATTCTTTTTTTAAATAATAGGGTATTAGAAGGTAAGACCAGCACAGATCATGGTAGTACAGACCAGGTCTCAGAGGATCAGAAACTGGCCTTGAGAGCCACTGAAGGAGCAGAGCTTTTTCCAGAATTCTCAGCACACAGATAGTAAGGATATCAAACAATTAGTCAGAAGGAAATTACAGGGGTCTCACTGAAGCAGGACTTTGTTGTTTTGCCCAAACACTAACACACCAGAGCTTGCAGCTATAGCCAAGGAGGGTCCTTCCTCACAGTTCCAAGGCAGGAAACAGTGCATGTAGTCAATCAAAAAGCAGCATAGGTTAGACTGGAGAGTAGGAAATACAGCTCTCCTTAAATCATACCATCTTAGAAAAACTGAAAACTTAGAGGTTTGTAAAAATACCTCTAAAACAGATGTACAAAAATATCCTGATGCTAGAAGCAGAGCTCTGTTTTAATAAAGAATTAAAATTAAAGTAATAGGCTGGGAAAATGAGCAAAGAGTAAGAAAAATTCTAACTAAAGAAAGTTATTGTGATAACAGAAAAATCAAAATACATATTCAAAAGATAACAAAGTCAATGCTCCTATATCCAAAGCTTCTAAGGAAAGCCAATGAGGAAAAGAAACTTTAAATACTCAGAAGTGGTCAAATGGAAATAGAGGTCCAAAAGTTCATTAAATTTTAAAAAGTCCTTAAGATTTATGTCTTTTTCCAACCTTTTTGGTTTTTGTCTCTTTTTTGGAATACAGATCTAGTAGACACATTACTAGTCAATTCACCTTGTCACCAACAATGCATTAATGACTATTTTCCCTACATCCCTTCCAACATTTGTCTTTTCCTGTCCTATTAGGCAATCTAATAGATATCAATAGTACCTCAGAATTGTTTTAATTTGCATTTCTCCAATCAATAGTAAGTATGAACACTTTTTAAATAATATAATTATTTATAGCATTGAAAGCCTCTTTGTTAATGGGTGAGGGTCATATTGGTTTTAATTTTTTTTTTGGATCCATAGTTTCTCCTTGAATTTATTATAGTTTTTAAAGTCTTTCAAAATTGTTATTGTATAAATTGTTCTCTTAATCACTTCATTCTTAATCAGTTCATTTTTCCATTACATAAAGCATAATAATATTACATGACATTCTTGTTCTAAATTTTTTGGACTATTTTTCGATAGCTTGGTGACCCTTTAGTTTCTGAATGTACTATTGTAATTTCTTTCTTTGTATATGGAAATACTTATCCTCTCCCTTTGATCATTTTTTGCTATTGACTTGATACTGATATACCTGGGTGAAAGAATATGAATAGTTCAGTAATTTTAATAAATTTAATAACTATGGATTAGTCTAGAATAACTGAACTACTTCAAAATTACATCATCATCATACAATGATAAGTCTCTGATTCCAAATCCTATCAGCATTTATCTTTTTCCTGTTTTTATCATCCTTTCCAATCTGATGGATTTGTTCCAGGAAGAAACTCAGGGCTTTCATATGTATTTCTATAATTATTGGTGATTTGAAACATTTTCATTTGGCTCTTAATAATTTGGAGAGATATAATTTCACCATTAGAAATAATAGATATTAGAAATTCAGGGAAATATAGGCAGACTTCTATGAAGTAAGAAAGAATGAAGAAAGGAGAACCAGAAAAGTAGCATTCACAATGACTACAGTAAATTTAAAAAACCCCACTAAAACTTATACAAATGTTGTATAATTGCAATAACCACTCTTGGCCTCAGAAAAAGGAAATGCACTTACTTCTTTCTTATAGAGCTGGAGTACTGGGAGCACAGAAATTTATTTATACAAGTTTTTTAATTTAATGGTTTTCCTCATCTATTTGTTATAGAAAAAGGGTCATTTAATGGATGGAAAGAGAGAGTTGGAAATTATTGTAATGAAAATAATAAGCATAAATTTGACTTAATTAGAAATAAAATAAATGTAAAGACAAGAGGGTGACCGGGGTTCTTTGAAATTAATTGAGTAACCATGGTTAGAGAGTAAACTGTCACTTTTCACATTTTAACATTTTTCATGAATGTTAATCATGTTAAAATCCACATCAACATTCCTCTTAAAATCTAGTTCCTTATAAAATATTCAGGTTCCTGAAATAAATATTGACATAATAAAAATGACATAAGGAAAAATTTCACGTTTATGAAGACAATTTCTTTGAGTCACTAGAAGCAATGTTTAATTCTCTTGTTCATTATATTCCCATTTTCTTCTGAAATGAAGTTAGGTCAATGTTGCATGAGTTGGTTCATAAACAAACACCCAGTGTGTATGATGGCAAGTGAAAGAAAAAATAATCTGCAAATTTATTTCTTATATTTGTACCTTTGGGAAAGTTATGGTTATTACTAATTAACTTCTCTACGCAGGAAAAATATCTCCTCCAATTACCTAAAAACACAAGTGTGAAGTAGGAAACATGATAATCATTGCCTGACTCAATTGCAGAATTAATATCTATTGTGGACTTTGCATGAAGGTCAGTGAATTTGACTTGGTAACCTCATAAATCCTTTATAGATCAAACAGTTTAATAACTCTGTGGTTATGATAGTTTTACATTCCAAATTTTGTCCTCAGTTTTTCCTTATATAAATTGAAAGGTTTGGACTAAATAGATTTTCTGGTCTTTTTGTAGGTCTACTAGTCTATGTTTTTGTACGAACTAGCAGAAGTCACAAGGAGTGGCCATGATCAGCATTAAGTATGCCTGGGAGTAGATGAGCCCCTCACTGGTCATTGACTCTAGAGTGGGACTTTCAGCTCAGATTCTGGGAGATTTAAGAGATGAATACAGGGGGTAGCTAGGTGGCTTAGTGGATAAAGCACTGGCCTTGGAGTCAGGAGTACCTGGGTTCAAATCTGGTCTCAGACACTTAATAATTACCTAGCTGTGTGGCCTTGGGCAAGCCACTTAACTCCATTTGCATTGCAAAAACCTAAAAAAAAAAAGATGAATACAAAATTGCAACAGCTTTAGAAGCTCTTAAACCAGGAGATGAAAAGGAGATTTAGAACTGGTCAGAAAGAAATTAAAGCAGACCAACCAGAAAACTTTAGAGGAGGGACAGAATAAAAATGGAAAAAGATTAAAAAAAACAGAATATAGGAAAATGCATAGTTAATAAGCATAGCTCTGAGTGTGAATGTGAATAACTCCCTTGTAAATCAGAAACAGGTGTAAAAGTGGATTAAAAACCAGAATACATCTATTTTGTTTACAAGAAACACACTTGAAACTTAGAGACTACACACAATGGTAAAAGGGAAGGGGGATGCTGGAGTAACATCTATTATTCTTCAGCTAATATAAAAAAGGCAGGAGTAGCAAATATGCTTTCAGATAAAACAAAGGAAAAATGGGGGACTAGCAGATAATCTACATCTTTCTAAAAGGAACCATTGAAAATGAAGTAATATTAATAATAAACATGTATACACCAAATAGCATTGTATACAAATTCTCAAAGAAAATAACAAATAAATTACAGGAAGAAATAGACAGTAAAAGTACACTAGTGAAGGACCTCAATGTTTGCCTTTGATAAAATAAATAAGGGAAAAAACTTAAGGAGGTGAAGCAATCTTTAAAATGTTTGATATGATAGATATCTGGAGAAAACTAATTGAGAAAAGAAAAAAGTATTCCTTTTTCTCAGGTGCAATTGGCATTTTTATTAAAAAATGACCATGTATCAGGACATAAAAATCTCACAACCAAATGCAAAAAAAACACATTAATGCAAGCTTTGCATATCATAATGCAATACAAATTATAGTCAGTAAAGGACTATGGAAACATATTAAATTAATTGACAAATAATCTAATCCTAAAGATGAGTGGGTTGAAGGACAAACCATAGAAACAATAATTTCATTAAAGAGATTTATAATAAAGAAAAGACATTTCAAAACTTGTGGGATACAATCAAAGCAGTGCTAAATAAAAAATGAGAAAGAAGAGATTAATGAATTGGACCCATGATCAAAAATATTCTGGGAAAAATAAAAAATTAAGCATTTCCAACTAAATACCAAAATGGAAATACTGAAAATCAAAAGAGAGATTAATAAAAAGAAAATTGAAAGCAAAAACTAAAACATTGAAGAAATAAATAATATTATAATTTGGTATTATGGAAAATAATAAAATAAAGAAATCACTGAGTAATTTTATTTAAAAAATAAGAAAACTAAATTATCAGTATAAAAAAAGAAAAAGGGTGAATGTACCACCAATGAAGGTGAAATTAAAACAATTATTAGGAGTTATTTTGGCATATTATATGCCAGTAAAAGTGACAATTCTAGTGAAATGACTGATGATATACATAAAGTATTAACTGTTTAGGTAAAGAAAAGAGGAAATATAATATCTAAATTTTCATATCTTATAAAAAATAGAAAAAGCTACAAAAAAGCTCCCTAAATAAACACCCCCAGAACCATAAAGATTACAAGTGAATTCCTACAAACAATTAATCATAATATTATATAAACTATTTGAAAAAAATAAAGGAGCCATATCAAATTCATTTTATGACATAAATAAAAATAAAGAAAACCATAGGCCAATTTTCTTAATGTACATCTATGTTAAAATGTTAAATTGAAAAAGTAGTAAGGAGATGACAGTGATACATCACAATACCTTACAATGGGGAGTTGTAACTTTCACTTTCAGGAAAAGCTCATAAATAAAAGGAGTGGTAGAGGAAAAGATTTAATATAAACAGGAATTTGTTGCCTATGGAACACACATTTCAGAAGGCAGAGTAGAAGACCAGATGGAGATTGGTTGGACATCTGGGGAAGGAGGGTTGAGGGGGATAATAATGAAGAATCAGGTAGTGAAAGGTTGAAAATAAGGTCTGAATAGTGATCACAGGAGGTCAAAATGACTGAAATATAAAAGGTTTGACCAGGTGTGAGAATGTTCAACATTGAGAAAACAGTGCATTTTCTCTTGAATGTTAGACATTAGACAGGTAAGAAGGGCAATATGAAATGGGAGGCAGATGATCAGAAGTCAGATGGCAGACCTCGCTTCACAAATCATTCTCCCAAAGGCTAGAGATAAGACAGGAAAAGGAGACAAGTTGAACAGCAGGGAAAAAAAAATTACATTCCTAATCAATTTTCTTTTCCTTTTTCCTCATCAGTTTAGTGCAACATGAGTTGGAAGGTCTAAAGTAAAAAAAAAAAAGAAAAGAAAAGAAAAAGAAATAAAGAAAAAACAGGATGGCATAACAAATTGAAGAGAAGCAGCATTTGATCTCCATATACTCCATATGCTATATTCTTTTGTTTCTCCAGTTTTCTTGCCTATGATCACACACTTAGTATATGTCAGAAACAGAACTTGAGGTTGGGTCTTCTAGACTACCAGGTCCGCATCTCTAGCTATAATTTCATGCTGCCTCTCCCTGTTACATACAGTACAAAGAAATCTGAGGAAAGATAGAGTATTAGACATTGATGTGGGGGCAGGAGGCATTCATGACAAACTTCCCTGAAAAGGAATCTCTACAAATGACACTTGAACAATGAAAGGAATTCTGAGAAGCAAAGATGATAAGGAAGTGTATTCCAAGTACAGGATATGACTTAGCTAGACTGCATCATCCATTGTCATCTCATTTAAGTTATATGCAGAAATTCTCTGGGCACAGGACTCAAAACAAGGTTATAGGCCTACTGTGTTCAAACCTATTGCTCTTCTTGTCACACCATATTTTCCCTGACAAACGAGGAAATTTTCATTCAAGAAAATGAGCAAGAAGAAGAAAAAAAGGGTTTTGTCTTGGGTATTCTCTTCTCAAGGAAATCATCATATGAATTTTGTGGTTCTACTTCATCCCCAAGGTGAGATGCAGTCAGAATTATTAGGCACAATTGGAAGTATTCCTTTCTTTGTCTTTCCTTCTGATCTTGCTTCAGCAGACTATCTTGGTTTGCAATCCAAGTGCCCCTAAACTGACCACAGAACACTGCACTCTGATATAGCAATAATCCAAATGTATTTTACTGTGTTGCTTGAGATAGTAACTCATTTCAAATTGACATTGACATGTTGACAATTTTAAGGTTAATGATCCAACAGTGCACAAGGCAGGAGGTATTTGAAATCAAATTGCTCATATTAATTGTTTTAGGGAAGCATGTACATGAACATTACATTTTTCAGTAGTGTCTTGGACCCATTCTTCAGGGTCTAGGCTACCAAAAAGGACCCTGATCTTCAATTAATTTACACAATAAATAACACTTTCTGAGACTTCTCACTTCATCAAAAGACTTAAGTTTGGGGAGGGTGGCAGTAGGGGAAGACTTTCAAGGTAAAACTGTCTTGACTGTTATTGCTGAAAGAGATCAAATGGCCTGCATAAATTGTAGAAAATTTAATTATTTCAAAAGCACAGAAGTGCAGTGGGTGAACAAATGGTATTTGGGAAACAATTATGATAACTTATTATTCTGACTACCTTCATTGAGAGTTTTCTTTGACTCAGGGTCAGCATTCAGTATTGATGCAGACTGCACTTATGTCAGATCTTTTCTCATCTGATTAAGATTTCCAGAAATATGGAATTTGACAAGAATTATTTTGCCAAGATTCCCATTTCATGGGCTTGGGATCATGGAACTTAGAACTCTAATGGACAACGAATTTCATCTAGCAATAGTTGGTCATCTTTGTCAACTTGAACCTGAATGGGAATCCCTTCTAACCTATTGTTGATAGATAATCTTTTGCTTACCTTTTGATGAACCTTTTGAGATGTCTCCTAGACATATTCTTGTTCTCTGTACTTTCCACGTTCTAATCTCATTTTTTGCAAACTGTCAACCACACTGATGCCTTGAATATTGTACCTACTCAATTCTACCTTGTAGATTCTCTATTGTTGTTTTATAGTCATTTTTCAGTTATATCTGACTTTTCATGACCCCATTCGGAGATTTCTTGGCAAAAATACTGGAGTGATTCATCAATTCCTTCAGCTCATTTTGCCAATAAGAAAACTGAGGCAAACAGGGTTAAATGACTTATTTAGGGTAACACAATTAGTCAGTATCTGAGACCAGGTCTGAATTCATGAAGTTTCCTTTTCCTTATTCCAGATCTATCATTATCTCTACTATGTCACCTAGCTTATTTATAGAATCCATAATTTTATTCAAAGTGTGATCCCATTTTCTACTTATGGATGTTTTCCTAACCACAGATCAATCATTTGATATTTTCTCTCTCTCTCTCTCTCTCTCTCTCTCTATATATATATATATATATATATACATATATATATATATATATACATATATATATATATATATGTATATATATATATATATATATATATGTATGTATGTATGTATGTATGTATATAAAATTTATCTGTGTATGGCTTTACCTTTCTGTCAAATATAAGTTTCTTGAAGGTAAGGACTGTATATTTTATATCTCTCTCTTACCCTAATGCTTATAATAACTCCTCCTGTAACAATTATTCAAAAAGTTCTGCTAAATTGGTGAAAAGAATTCTAACTCTGGAGAGCCCAGATCACCTAGGTTCAAATCCTGCATTTGATTAGAAGTGGAGGGTGTGTTTAGGGAAGACTACTTACCTCTGGTGTGAGGGAAACTAAGCCCTTTTCAAGATTGCTTTCTATTTTTGGTTTCTATCTCTTCCACCTAATTCTCATTAGTGGTTCCAAGAAACCAGATTGAGAGTGCATTTAGATTATTGATGTACCAGAGTGCAGTGTTCTGTGGTCAGTTTGGGGGCACTTGGAATGCAAACCCAGATACTTTGCTGGAGCAAGATGAGAAAGACACTGTTCCTATGGCTGGGACAGAAGTTGAAGCAGGGACAGGTTAGAGATTGATTATCTAAGGTTATTCCATTCAATCTTGAGCCATCACCAGTCATCTTGATTCTGTCCTGTAATTGTGCATGCTGATTCTGGAAGAGAGTGAGGCCTATGACTTTGAGTAACTCTGCCACACTTAAATCCAATTTATGAATAAATCAAAAGATATAAATCCTACCATTTTAGCATTTTTACTCATCTCAAAACCTAGTTGTAGCAGGCAAGTGATGAAGCAGCAGGTGAAGATACATTCGAAGCTGTAAACATAATTTTACACACAGGAAGTTCAGTACATAGGGGCATTTTCTTAATGGAAGAAGCAGTGGGATTCAACAGGTATCTGGGTATTTGAGAAGACTTTTAAAGACCATGCTGCTCTCCTCCTGGTGTGAGTAAGGGGCTAGAAAAGGTACCCTAAATAGGTCTGCTTACCCAATCCTGGTCTGTTTAACAGGATAGGTGAGGATCATACACTTTGGTTGAAACACACACACACACACACACACACACACACACACACACACACACACTCAGGTATAGAAACTTCCGCAAAGATGATTCCATTTTCCTTTGGTACATGGAATGTGCATACACTTAATAGAAACACAAAATTCAGAAGATCTGAAAGATGAACAGCCCTTGTGAAAATTCTCAATCAAAGACTAGTTTACTGAATTTTGAGTTGGGTATACTTTTTCTTGGTGAAGCTTCCGTGATGGGGAAGTACTGTGAAGCTGGCATGGGTTTTGCAATCAAAGTCAATCTAGTCAACAGACTTGTCTGCCTACCAAAAGAAGTGAATGACAGATTCATGGCGATGTGACTGCCACTTGTAAGAAAATATCATGCCACCATCATCATTCTCTATGCTCCCCACTGTAATTAAGTCTGAAAACATTAAATAAAAATTTTATGAAGACTAGATACCCTTATCATCAATGTACTAAAGACATGATTCATCTCAGATACTCTTCCACATAATACTTATAATAACTCCTCCTGTAACAATTATTCAAAAAATTTTGCTAAATTGATGAAAAGAATACTAGCTCTGGAGAGCCCAGATCACATGGGTTCAAATCCTGCATTTGATTAGAAGTGGAGGGTGTGTTTAGGGAAGACTACTACTTCTGGTGTGAGGGAAATTAAGCCCTTTTCAAGACTGCTTTCCATTTTTGGTTTCTATCTCTTCCACCTAATTCTCATTGGTGGTTCCAAGAAACCAGGTTGAGAGTGCATTTAGATTATTGATATACCATAGTTCTGTGGTCAGTCTGGGGTCACTTGGAGCTTATGGAGCCACACTGATTAGTGAAAGAGACATAATCCTGAAGGGATGAGTTGAAGATTTCCTTAGTTTCTCAACAGACCATCATTAATTGAGACTGGTCAGTCATTTTATCTCTAGACAAAATTCCACCTGAAAAAGTGATGAATTCCATTAGGTTGTATGCTTGCTCACATGCTTTTTAGTATGATGTTTTAAATACCTTCAATGAGAATGAACATGGTATCAAGGAGGGCTACAGCACAGATGATAAATTCTTTCACTTGAAAAGGTTACAAGTCAATGCTGAAGTGGAGGGAGTGTTGGTGCATGATTTTATTTGCAGATGATTATGTACTCAATGAAGTCTCAGAAGGTGAGATATTACAAAATATGAATTGATTCTCTCCTGCTAATTTTGTCCCAACAATTAACACTAAGAAAACACAGATGCTCCACCAGTTAGTACCACACCATGTGATATGTGGAAACATCATTACAGCAAGTGAAGAAATTTTGAATGTTATGAATAAGTTCATTAATCTTAGTCATCTGCTTTCTCATTGATAATGATATTGACTCACACATTGCCAGAGGTAATCCAGAGTTTGTGACTCTCCAAATTAAAGTGCGGAAGAGAAGAGGTATTAGACTGACTACCAAACTGAAGGTTTACAGAACCATTGTGCTGATATCCTTTTTATGCATACCTGTGAAATCTGGACAAGAAATTGCTTCATTTACTTCCATTGAGTTCTTAGAAAGATTCTGAAGACCACTTGGCAGGATAAGATACGAGACAGATCTTTTCTTGAACTAAACTGCCAAACATTCAAACTCTACATTAAAGAGTGCAACTCCAAAAGCTTGGCCACATTGTTCAAGTATCAGATGTGCATTTGCCTAAAAAGAGTATTTTATGGAGAATTCAAACAAGGCAAGCACTCCAGTGGGGTCAGGAATAGCAATCCTAGCACATTCTCAAGGTCTTTCTTAATTTTGGGTGTGATTACATGATGTGGATGATATTGGCACAAGACCACTCAGCATAGCGTGCTTTCATCAGAGAATACTCTGTCCTCTATAAATAAAGCAGAATTGAAGTAGGTAAAAAAAAAACCACAAGGAAATGAAACACAGTTTAAGAGATTCCACCTCCAATGTCCCTTTGGACAATCTGTGCCCAACTTTTTGGTAGAGAATTCGAAGCTTTATTTGTCTGATACACCCCCAGTTGGGCACACTGCAACTTGGCCCCAACATAGCGATGTCATTTGGATTCTCTTTGAAAATGAAGAACAGCAACCAACCACCTAGGTGAACTCAGTCACCTCACATAAGCTCCATAGTCTCTCTGAGGTCCCTCCCAGTTCGAGATTTATAATCCTATTGATTGAATTCTTCTTTATGAATGGCTTTAATTGTTAAAAAAAAAACCCATAAATTTGCCTCTTTACAACTTCCATCCGCTGTTCTTAGTTCTGCTCTACTGAATCAAGAGAACAAGTATAATTCCTTTCCCATTTAGTAATTCAACCAGCATTTAAAGAGAACTATAATCATTCAGGGCTACAGCACATCTCAAAAGTTTTATTTTTTCCCTCTGAGAACATTCCCTTCATTCAGCCATAACATCAAATCCCTAATCATCTTGGTTGTCGTCATCTGGTTGTGCACTATCTTATCAATCAATATCTTTCAAAAAATATGGCCTCTAGGACTGAACATAATGCCATAGCTGTGCTCTGACCAGGGCAAAGGACAGGGGATTGTCCTGGTTACTATGTCTAAAGGAAACTAAACGAATAGATTAACTTTTTTAACAGAAGGGTCCTCTAGTGGCCCAATTCTCTTATTTTATAGAGGAGAAGACTGAGACCCATAACAGTGAAGCAAGTACCCCAATGCTAAATGGGTATTCATTATCTGAGCCAGGATTATTGAAAAGAGAAATGAATTCACCCACCCAGTCTGGCTTGGCTACCTATTCTTCTAAAAACCAGTCAGCAGTGAAGCAGAGTAGATTAAAAGGCTCAAAAGGGATGTGTCAGCTGCAGGCTCCCAATCCTTTCAACCTAAAATGTGCAAAAAGTGATTTGGGCAGGCACTTAACCATTGGAAAATGCTTTTACCCTGAGCTTGGACAAGTCTTGTGGAGTCACAACACAGTTATCAATCAAAATATAAATAGATCCCCGCCCTTGCTTTTATGTTTCATTGTCCAATGGATGGGCCTGTGAGAATCTCAGATATACATTCATATCCGACAATAATTTAAAATTAGATTTTTGCAGTCCAAAAGCTTCAATTACTGAGTTAATTACAACCTTATCTATATATATATATGTATTCAGTAGGCACCTGATATATGTTCAAGAGTAACTATTCATGTCCCTACAATGTATATTCTATACCAATCTAATCTAACAAGCATTTATCAAGTTCCTATTATTGCAAAGAATTGTGCTGGCCACTGAAGTTACAAAACAAGACAATAAATAGCCTTTACCCTCAAAAAAGTGGAGATTCTTCTGGGAACAAGGGACAGCATTTAAACAAATGAGTTTATATGGAATGATTTGAGCCTGAGAAGAAAGGAAACATTTACAGCTAGTTAAGATGGCAAAAGATCTTCTATGGGAGGTTTCTTAGGTTTGGATACCTCCTCAGCCATGTATTAACTGTGCCTCAATATTTGTTTGCCTCATATTTTTATATGTTAAGAGGAAATAATAAAAGAAACCATTTCATATAGCTGTTATGAGGACCAAATGAGATGATCTATCTAAGCTATTCTTGTTAGAATAATATGTAAGCTTCTTGTGTTAGAGTAATAATAATAATAATAGCTGCTGTACATTCATATCCTGGTACCTCTTTTAGTTTTCAATAACTCTGTGTATCCATTTTATGGATGTCAAAAGTAGAGATTAAATGACATGTCTAAGGTTAGGCAGCTAGAAAATGGGTAAATTCAGAGCAAATTTTCTAACTGCAAATCCAGTGTTCTTACTAAAACAAATCATTTCTATAAGAATGAATATTTTGAATAAGGGAGATTTTGAGCTAGTATTTGCAGAAGGAACGGAGGAATTAGTATTCTGGAATTCAGGAAGTGAGATGGTTAGTGGATGGGACACAAGCCTGGAGTCAGGAAGACGTTAATTCAGATCCAACCTTTCATACTTACTAGCTGTGTCACTTCTGGGCAAATCACTTAACCTCTGTTTGCCTTAGTCCACCGGAGAAGGAAAAGGCAAAGCTCTTTAGTATCTTGGACAAGAAAACCCCATTGCTAATGTTGGCAGGTTGTGGTCCATGGGGTCCTGAAGAATTGGGTACAACTGAATAACAACCAGAATCCAGGAGATGTGTATTTGATCTGAATTCTGATATTGATCCACTCTCTAACGTTGAAGGAGTTACTTTCTGTGCTTCAGCTATCATCTATGAAATGCTGCTGCATCTGCTACACTGCTGCTGCTGCTGCTGCTGCTGCTGCTGCTGCTGGCCACCACTATTGGTTCTTGCCTTTTCTGGAATGAGAACTTAATATGTCTCTTCTTCCTTAGAATCATATTATCTTAGACAAGCAAGATACTTTGGAGGTCAACTGGCCCACCATGTCACACAGCACATCCCTCGCTAGACCATCTTTCAGGAGATCTAATATCTTTCATTGCTAATCCAATTAGCAGTTCTAATCCTCTCAGGGATGAGGAACTCATTTCATTAAGTGAATGATTCCATTTTTGTGCTAATCTAAATTTTAGAAAATTTCTCTTTATATAAAGCTAAAGTATGTTTTCTTTTGCTGTTGCCACCAATGAAATTTAACTTAGTCCTCTGTAACCAAGAATAACAAATTCAATCCTTTTTGTACATTATAATTTTTCAAGCATTTGAATAGAGTTTTTATTCCTTCCTAGAGTCTTCTCTTCAACCAAAAAATCTCAAACAGTTCCTCCAAATTTTTTCCACTTAATTTGACTTTGAATTCTCTATCCTGATCACCTACTACTAGTTTTGCTGCCATTTGTCAATATCCCTCATAAATGATAATACTAAAAATGGGGGGAAAGTTGAGTACTTTCAGATATAGTTTGTCTGTGGCACTAAGCAGTATGACTATTATTTTCATCATTTAAAAATCTATGTCTATTAATAGCTACAAACATTCATTTATCATTTCCATATGAACTTGCCTTCATCTATTCAGGTCTCCCTCATCCTATCATTTTTTTTTATCTATTTTGGATTTGTTGTGAAGGGTAAAATATAGGAGACAAGATATTTTCCCTAACACATTCCCTACTATTAAATGTCTCATAGTAAGCGAATAGAGATGGGATGAATCCAGGAATTTTAATTCCAATCCAGTGTTTCTTTTACGTTGTCAAATTCACTGACCAAATGTAATAATATTCATTTCAAAAAGTACTTAGCACATGATAATCACTATATAAATACTTATTCTCCTATCTTCTTCCTTGGACCATATTGCCATTAGCCTAATTCATTTTGATTGCTATCAATAAGTGTGTTACATATGATATTTCAATTCTTCTGGGAATTATTATAATAGCCAAATGCATATTATTTCACCAAAGTGCACTTATTCTATCCTCTGAGGATAACCATAATTACTTAGTTCCACATTTCCATACTTTAGCTTTGTGAAACTTTAGTTTTCTAATTACCATAAATGTAAAATTCAACCATTGTTCATTTTGATGATATGCTTCTCAGAATTTGACTATAATTATCAAAGGACAATGGATATATAATCTATCACCGGGTCCACGGTTAATGTCTCTCTATCTTTGTAACATCAGTCAAGTATTTTCTTCTTTGTCATACCTTTCAAAAATTCCATAATAATGTATTGAGCTCAGTCTTCAAAAAAGACTCTTAGAAAATATTGATGTTAGTAGATAAGGAGGATTTCAAAGAAAGGAACAGTTTGGAATCTTCCTCTTTAACTTTACTTCTTAGGATACCTAGTTTCTTTCAAGACCCAGATCAATTATCACCTTCATGATTAAGCTTTACATTGTCTCTCAAGATACTAGTGTTTTTCCTGACAAAATTGCCTCATTTATTTGTACATATTGTGTATTTTGACATTATTATATTTATATATTGTCTTAGAAAATTAAGAAAATAAGTGACTTGAGGTTAGGGATTGCTTCAATTTTTTGGTTTTTGTTTCCAAGATGACTAGAACAATGTTTATAAATTAGTCATTAAGCCATGACTTTTATGTATTCTGTAGGCATTATCATAGGTTC
Organism: Macrotis lagotis; assembly: GCF_037893015.1. Lineage (NCBI taxonomy): Eukaryota > Metazoa > Chordata > Mammalia > Peramelemorphia > Peramelidae > Macrotis > Macrotis lagotis. The sequence continues at coordinate 38,545,936 of NC_133661.1, read as the reverse complement.
TAGGGATACAAGAGTACAATAGTTCTTGCCTTCAGGGAATTATTGCTTAATGTTCACATAAATACTTAATAAATGCTTGGTGGTTGTTGATTATTTGTATGATATTGACTAATTTAAGCTCTTTGATCCTCAATTACTTTATTTGACACATAAAAGGGGTAAACCAGAAGACCACCTAAGGTCATTTATAGCATTAAATCTATGATTTAAAGAAATAATATGAGAAAAATACTTTTGAGTTCTTCAAAAAACATCAGTTCTCTCTGTTGTCATCTTTATCATTATTAACAAGTATTGAAAGTTGCTACTATGAAGATGGATAATCTTATTGCTTCTCCCTAGTTTCTATACATATAAGGTCTTTTTCAAAATGATTCTATCTCTTTTAGTTTATTTGTAACCTCTGGGCATCTTCCAGGTCTAAGGCTCTCATCATTCCCTACTCCAACATAACTATTAGCATCTTTAGAGTATAACAAAAAAAAAAGCCAGTCTAAAGAAATGGGAGCTGTCAATCCTAGAATATTGATCATCATTATCATCCTGATCTCACTATATTCATTTATTCACTATGCCTACATCAAAGCCAGATACAAAGTTGATTCTACATAGAGACCATTGACATCCATATTGTTAACTGGCATAAAATAATCATATTTTTATGCCTCCTGTGTGCATGTACATTTCATCAATATATTTATTTATAATACATCTTCAATTGTCTACTGTATCTCTCTCCTGTATTCCTTGTGCTACCTTAAACTCAATGTAATGCAAAGGAAAGAGAATTATGCTCATAAATGTACCTATCTTCCCAATTCATATGTTTCTTGTTTTGTCAGTTCCTTCACCTAAATTACCAAGTCTTAGAACCTTAGAATTATCTATGATTCTTTCTACCCAGCATTCTTCCTCTCCCCTTTCCCCATTCAGTAAGTTTTCAGGTTTTATTGATGCTACTTTTCAAAAATTTTTAGTATTATTGAATGACATATTTTGAACTGTGTAGAAATTTGGGAATCATATCATTAAACTTCATTTTACAGTTGAGAAAACTGAGGCTCAGAAAAGTGAGAAAAATATTTCAAGGTCAACTCTTTGGGAATCCATGGAATTCTCTAGGTTCTCCATTCACATTGTCAACATATTTTTTAGTCATTCCTCATATCTTAGACTACGGAAATAATCTCCTTACTAATTTTCTCACCTTCAAGCAAATTATTCCCTATCTGACATTTCCTTCATAGAATCATAAAACCTCAGAGGTGAAAAGAAATGCATGGTTATGTGACCTAAAACCAAGTAAAATGAAAATTGAATTCCAGTGCTGGTAGAGAACTTACCATATATTGGGGAATGGCTTAACAAACAGTGGTATATATATATTTCATGGAAGACTATTGTTCTATTAGAAACCAGGTTGGGTGGAAATTCAGGGAAGCCTGGAAGAATTTGCATGAACTGATGCTGAGTGAGATAAGCAGAACCAGAACAACATTGTACACCCTAATAGCAACATGGGGGTAATGATCAACCTTAATGGACTTGCTCATTCCATCAGTGCAACAAACAGGCACAATTTTGGGTTATCTGCAATGGAAAATAGCATCTATATCCAGAGAATGAATTGTGGAGTTTAAACAAAGACCAAAGACTATTCCCTTTAATTAAAAAAAAGTTATCATATTATGTAATTTTGCTGCCTCTTATACTTTTTTTTCCCTTAAGGATGTGATTTCTCTCTCATCACATTCAAGTTAGATCAATGAATACCATGGAACCAATGTAAAGACTAACAGATTGCCTTCTGTAGGGGGTAGAAGGGGAAGCATGCTTAGGGGGAAAATTGTAAAACTCAAAATTAATTTCCCCCCCCAAAAAAAGATTACAAAGATAGAATGAAATGAAATTTGAAAAATATTTAAAAATAAATAAGCCTAAGCTAACAATGTGATAAAAATATTATTACTGTGATTTAAAATATGTTAACAGTATAGAATGAACTGCTTTCTTTTAAAAAGGAAGACATGTTTATAGGTTCAGAAAAAAATTATTCATATATCAAATTTGCATATTTTTATTTATGTCAGGGCCAACATCAATTTTTTTTAATTTCTTTCATGATTTCTACAACTCAAATGATATCTTTGAAATTCTTTGAAAATCATTGTTGGCTTCTTCAAATAGTTGTTGTTGATTAAAATTTTAAAAATCAGTCAATTTTTCCATGAACAAATTTAGCAATTGCTGTCATCATCATTTCTAATAAATTAAAATCTAATTTTCTTTCAATGCTTGTAATTTCTTCTATTAAATTTTACTTTTGTGAGTGAAAATACTCAAACTTATTGTACAGAGTGGCAAAATCCTCTTCCTCACTAGATATATTTCATGTAGATCTTTGTTGCCAAAATCACGAATATTTTGATAGCATTTTTCACACTATATTTTCCCTATAGATCAATCAAGAAAATCATATCAATTGATTTCTCTGTCACTGCATTCAATTTAGATCAATGTATACCATGGAACCAATGTAAAGACTAACAGAATGCCTTCTGTGGGGGTGGGGGGAGGGAATGAAGATTAGGGAAAAAATTGTAAAACTCAAAATAAATATAATCTTTCTTAAAAAATCATATCATTGCATGTAGTTTTATCAACTACCTATTCAAAACTTTGCCTTAGATAGGCTATGCCTTACATTAATGGTTCCTTGTTCTGTGGGTTGCCATAAAGATATTGTTGGTGAAAAATCAAAAAAGCAATAACTTTTGTATTCTCATACAATGAATTAAGTGTAGTTGGAAGATGTGGATTAATATCCAAAATCAGTATTACTTCAAATGTAATGTTGTCTTTGCAATATTTTCAAAAGGTTAAAATCATTAAAAGTCAGTGTTCAAAAACATCTTTAAACATCCAAGCTTACTGATTGGATTACCAAGGAACTGGAAGTAGTTAATTGTTATAACCTCTAAGAGAATGAGTATTTTGAAAGTGATAAACAAGGATTGCTTTTAATTCAACATTACTTTTTGCATTGCTTCCCAATAATTATAGCAGCTAATTGTTGCATGCTTTAAGATTAAAATTACTTTTTTTTTTCTATATAAGTTCTAGGGGACATGCTTCCTGAAATAAACCTGCTTCTTCTGCATTTGGTCAGTATATCCACCTTTGCAAAATATTTTCTTAAAAAATTAGTTTATTAAGCTGCCATATACTTATCTATACCATCTTTCCATAATCTTAATATTATACAAATGAATTCAATTTTTAGAATTTTCAAGCCAAAAGAAGGTTTCAGTAAATGTTTATTCATTATCCCCTTTATTTGTGATTTCTTTCACCACTGAATGATTTTTATGTAAAAAAAAGGAATTTTTTTTAAATTAAATCTTCGGGCCAGCTAGGTGGCACAGTGGATAGAGCACCGGCCCTGGAGTCAAGAGTACTTGCATTCTAATCCGGCCTCAGACACTTAACCCCATTGCCTTGCAAAAAAACTAAAAGCAAAAAAATAAATCTTCAATTCAAATAGCTAAAAGTTGTTCCATTTGTTACTTGTTATTTGCAAGCCACAAAAAGCTTGACTTTTTATTTTGTTGTATTATATTCCTTACCAAAGATTTAAGTATTTCAAGAGTTAATATAACCATGTTCTTGCCATTCAATTACATAATCTGTTTGTTCTAATGTAATAGCAAGTGTTTTTCTGTCAACTAAAGATTATTTCCATATGAAATACTCTTCCTTTATCCATTTTGGTTAGAATTCTTTTAAACAAAAAATCAATGCAATTGGTATTCTTTGGGTTTTGTTTTTTTAGGTTTTTGCAGGGCAAATGGGGTTAAGTGGCTTGCCCGATTGGGGCCACACAACTAGGTAATTATTAAGAGTCTGAGACTGGACTTGAACCCAGGTACTCCTGACTCCAGGGCCAGTGCTTTATCCACTGAATCACCTAGCTGCCCCAATGCAATTGGTATTAATGTGATGTGCAGCAACATATCTCTTTCTGCTTGAAGATAAGTAAGGACTAACAGACAATATAACAGTGTGGCAAAAGTCTTGAATTTCTAGTTCCCATAACATTAAATGACTTTTGGTTTATATTAAATGTGAACTTTTTAAAAGATTTATATTAAATTGAATTTCCCTTTTGTCTTCATATTAATCACAGTCTAATTACATGAGAAGATTCCCATCCTACATCACTGACTTGTCATGATGGAAAGGGTTTTTTTTAATCTTAAAGATTTTTTTTATTTTGAGTTTTATAATTTTCCCCCTAATCTTGTTTCCCTCCCCCCACCCCCCACAGAAGGCAGTCTCTTAGTCTTTACATTGTTTCCATGCTATACATTGATCTAAGTTGAATGTGATCAGTGAGAACTTATATCCATAAGGAAGAAAAATAAAGTATAAGAGATTGCAAAATTACATAATAAGATAACTTTATTTTCTAAATTAAAGGTAATAGTCTTTGGCCTTGTTTAAACTCCACAATTCTTTCTCTGGATACAGATGGCATTCTCTATCACAGACAGTCCAAAATTGTCCCTGGTTGTGGCACTGATGGAATGAACAAGTCCATCAAGGTTGAACATCACCCCCATGTTGCTGATAGAGTGTACAGTGTTTTTCTGGTTCTGCTCATCTCACTCAGTATCAGTTCATGCAAATCCCTCCAGGCTTCCCTGAATTCCCATCCCTCATGGTTTCTAATAGAACAATAATGTTCCATGACATACATATATCACAGTTTGCTAAGCCATTCCTCAAATGAAGGACATTTACTTGATGTCCAATTCTTTGCTAGCACAAACAGGGCTGCTATGAATATTTTTGTACAAGTGATGTTTTTAACCTTTTTCATCATCTCTTCAGGGTACAGCCCCAGTAGTGGTATTGCTGACTCAAAGGGTATGCACATTTTTGTTGTCCTTTGGGCATAATTCCAAATTGCTCTCCAGAAAGACTGTATGAGTACATAGCTCCATCAATAATGTAATAGTGTCCCAGATTTCCCACATCCCTTCCAACATTGTTCAATGTCCTTTCTGGTCATATTGACCAGTCTGAGAAGTGTGAGGTGGTACCTCAGAGATACTTTAATTTGCATTTCTCTAATAAATAATGATTTAAAGCAAGTTTTCATATGGCTATGGTATAAGAAATAGCAAAATTATATAATAAGATAACTAAATTAAAAGTAATAGTCTTCAGTCTTTGTTTAAACTCCATAATTCTTTCTATGGAGAGAAATGGTAATCTCCATCACAGACAGCCCAGAATTGTCCCTGATTGTTGAACTGATGGAATGAGCAAGTCCATCAAGGTTGATCATCACCCCCATAGCACTGTCAGGGTGTACAATGTTTCTCTGGTTCTGCTCATCTTACTCAGCATCAGTCCATGAAAATCCTTCCATGCTTCCCTAAATTCCTATCTCTCCTGGTTTCTAATAGAACAATAATGTTCCATGACATACATATGCCATAGTTTGTTAAGCTATTCTTACTAGGAGTTTTGCAGTCTGTCTTCCTGTAGCTCTTTCAACTTCTCTAAGATTTGGGATGCTATACCATTGGGTATGTACATATTTAGTATTGAAATTACTTTATTGTCTATGGTAACTTTTAGGACAATATAAAGTCCTTCCTTATCTCTTTCAACACTATCTATTTTTACAGCTGCTTTGTCTGAGATAAGGACTGCAATCCTGGATTTTTTTCACTTCAGCTGAAGCAAAATATATTTTGCTCCAACCTTTTACTTTTATTCTATATGTATCTCTCTGCATCAAATGAGTTTCTTGTAGGCAACATATTGTAGGATTCTGGTTTTTAATCCACTCTGCTATTTACTTACTTTTAAGGGAGAGTTCATCCCATTCACATTCAAGGTTATAATTACTAACTCTTTATTTCCCTCCATGCTATCCTCCCTCTGATTGCATTTCCCCCCCTTTTTCATATTATCCATATTCCCCAGTATTTTATTCCTGAATACTGCCATCTTCAGTGTGTTTGCCCTCCTGTATCAACTCCCATCCCCTTTCTTTCCCCTTTTCCCTCTTCCCTTTCTTCCTTCCCTTCCTTCTGTTAATTCCTTTTTTTTATACCCTCCCCATCCCCCCCTCCCCTTTTCCCCTTTTAGTACTTGAAAGGTATGATAAGTTTCTTAACTTAACTGAATGTGTGTAACTTAACTTTAAGCTAAGTCTGATGAGATGATAGTTCAGGTAGTTCTCACGTCCTCCAGTCTTCCTCTCTGTTACAATAGGTTTTTTGGTACCTCTTGATGCAATGAGATTCACCCCATTCAATCTCCTCAGAAGTTCTATATTTCTCTGAGTTAGAATCTGATTTTCTAAATATTTCTCCATGGGACCCCTTTTCACTGTTTTTTTCCTTCATTTTTCTATGCTCTTGTGCTCAGGGGAGGGTCTGGCTCTCAGAAGTTTGCTTTTGAAGATTCTAGAGGCTTTGTTCACTTGGATTAGTAATTCCAAGGGCTGGGCAGTAGAGGGTGCTGGTTGCTTTCTCTGGTGTGATTGAAGCCCTCTCCCAATTCTGGCTGGAGAGAGGAGGGAGGAAGGAGGGGCAGGAGGGTCTGAGTTGACCTTGAAAAATGGGCTGGAAGCCAATCTCCCTTTCTGCTGAGTGAGCTCCTTAGTCCACACCTGTGCCTGAGGTGATATGGGTGGGGTGGGGGTGGTGTTTGTTCCTGCAGGTTGAGAAGCAAGCTGGAAGATTTCCAGGCTTGCAGACCTCCTGTCCCCCTGGCCAAAGATTATGAGTTTAAAGTTGGTTCTAGACCAGCCTCACACCAAAGTCTGTGCATATAACTCCAGTCCTTTGGCTTCCCCCACCCTCCCACTGCTGTCCCTGTGTTGTCCCTCTGATTTCCTCTCCAGGTTCACCCACATTCCCCTGAGACAGACCTTGTTGTTAGGTGTTCTTCACCTAGCTTCTTTTTCTGGGTTTTGTTGATTGAGTTTCTGTTAAGAGGTTTCTTTCATGTTATTTTAGAGGGGACACAGGGAGACCTTAGTGCTGTGTCTGTTTTCACTCCACCACCTTGGCTGGAAGTCCCAGAAAGGTTTTTGTAGTACAAGGAAACTATGAACTATATACCCTGTAGGATTACTCATAATGGACAGGTCATACTGCAGAGTTCTGGTAAAAGATGATTGATTCATTAGAGAAGGAAACAACAAATCCCTCCAATAACTTTATCAAGAAAATTCCATGAAAGAGGGTGGGCCAAATGCAGCATCTCACCTGAATTCTCCCCTAATGTAATGACTCTAAACAAATTCTTGAGTGTCATAATTCACAAAAAGAGTAAAATTAATTTCCAGCCCAAGACAACTGAAACACAAGCCTGGCTAACATAAATCACACCCAGAAATTCAGGGAAAGATACCTGGGCAACTATTTTCCCTACCTCTTGGTCCAGAGAATGACAAGGACAACTTGAGCATTTAGCAGGAAATGTCTGTCTCACCAGGATTAGAGTGGAGCACAGTCTAGAACAGACCTCATCAGTGCAACCCCAGCCCCAGCAGACCAGAAGCAGTCCTTGAGACAGACCACTGATGGTAAGGAGATCAGAAGGAAATTACAGGGGTCTTTTGGCTGTCATTGAGGCAGGACTTTGTTCCTTTACCTATACTCAGATCAGGGTTGTAGTCCTGGGTCACAGTTCCAGGAAAAGGAGGAGCACTAGAACTGGGACCCTCCTCACAGTTCTAGAGCAAAAAGGAGTCCTTGTGTCCCTTATAGATCAGACCACAAATGGGTAGAATAGGGAAAAAATCTCACCTCAGATCATGCCATCTTGGAAGAACTGAAAACTTGCAGATATCTCTGAAAACAACTACAAAATAGCCCAAAGGCTTGGGACAATGCAACCCCCCCCCCAAGCTAGAAGCAGAGCTCTATCTTAACAAAGGTTAAAAGTAACTCATAGACTGGATAAAATTAGTAAGCAAAAGAGAAAAATAATCTAATCACACAAAGTTACTATTGTGATAGGGGAGATCAAGAAGAAGAAAATAACAGAGTCAAAGCTTTACATCCAAAGCCTCCAAGAAAAATATGAATTATTCTGACTATGGAAGAGTTCAAAAAATTATTTTGAAAGCCAAGAAAGAGAAGTAGAGGTAAAACTGTTAAGATAAATAAGAGTGATGCTGGAGAATCATGAAAAACAAGGCAGAAGCTTGGTGAAGGAGGCCAAAACAACTAGAAAATAGTATGACAGAAACTAGGCATAGACCAACATCTCACAGGTTGTTATAGGTATAGGATTCAGTCATAAAGGGTGATACAATAATTCAAATAGGAGAAGAAGGAACAGTCTATCTGTCAGATCTAAGGAGAGGGAAGAAGTTTATGATCAAACAAGAGATAGAGAACACTGTAAACTGCAAAAATGAATAATTTCAATTAAATTAAATTAAATTAGAAAGTTTTGCACAAATAAAACCAATGCAACCAAGATTAGAAGGAATGCAGAAAGGAAACAATTTTCACATCTACTATTTCTGATAAAGGACTCATTTCTAAAATATACAGAGAATTGAGACAAATTTATAAGAATACACATCTTTCTTCAGTTCTTAAGAGGACAAAGGGTACTTTCAGATGAAGAAATTAAAGCTATCTATAGTCATATAAAAATGCTTCAAATCACCATTAATTAGAAAAATTAAAATTAAAGCAATCTGAGAAATTACTGCACACTTATTAAGTTGGTTAAAATGATAAAAAGGAAAATGATCAATGTAGTAAAGGATGTGGGAAAACTGAGACATTAATGCAGTGTTGGTGATGTTTTGAACTGATATAAATATTCTGGAGAGCAAACTGGAACTATGCCCAAAAAGCTATACAACTCTCCAAGAACTATAATCCCGTGATACTATTTCTAGTATCTCATTCTATATCTCAAAGAGATCATAAAAAGAGGAAAAAGATCTACATGAACAAAAATATTTATAGAAGCTTTTTGTGTAATGACAAAGAATTGGAAATTGAGGGGGTGCCCATTAATTGGGGAATGGCTGAATACCTTATGTTATATGAATGTAATGGAATACTATTGTTCAGTAAGAAATCATGAGTGGCCAGACTTTAGAAAAGCATGAAAAGATTTTTATGAACTGCTGCTGAGTGAAATGAGCAAAACTAAAAGAACATTGTACATGTTAATAACAACACTATGAGGTGATCAGCTATAATGGGCCCAATTACTCTCAATGCAGACCAAAGCATATTATTTTCATTTTTTAAAATTTGTTTCACTTTTTTCTTTTTTCTCAAGATGCTTTTTACCCTTTAGTTATGATTCTTTTTTCACAGCTTAGCTAATAAGGAAATATATCAAACATTAATGATTGTACAAGTACGAACTTTATCAAATTCTTCACTGCCATGGGGAGGGGGAAGGGAAGGAAGGATAGTAGAATGATGTGGAAGTCAAATACTTGCAAAAGGATGAATGTTGAAAATTATCTTTGCATGTAATTGGAAAAAAATGAATAAAAAAGATGGAAAAATTCCCAAGAAAAAAATAGCAAGAACACAAATTGGCTGTCTAATCAGGCTTTACAAATGTTAAGGGAAGAAGAAAAGTAAAAGGTAAAAGAGAAAGGGAAAGATATACAGTAAAGCATGAAGAGTTCCAGAGAATAGTAAAGAGATATTAGATTTCCTTAAATAAGCAGTGCAAAAAAAAGAACAATCTCTTCAAGAAAATTAGATCTATCCAAGGAAAATTCCATGCAAAAAATTGGACATAATAAAAGAAAAGCAAACAATCCAAGGTAGGAACTTAACAGAAGCAGAAAAGATTAAGAAGTGCTTAGAAAAATATACAGCATCATGAATAAAGAAAATAATTGTGATGGTATCTAATGGTCTTAGACCATGAGCAGAAAGATTAACCATATCATGTTGTCACAAATTTGTTGCCAAAAATTCAACATACTTGTGCCATAGCCAGCATTGCTGAAAAGCCACAGTGCCTTACTGATATTGTAGGGACCCACATCCATAAGAGCAAGCATTGTGCATCTAGACTATCACCAGAAGTCCTGTTTCCTTCTAGATTGGACCATGAGGTGATCATTGGATCAGAAAAGGCTGTGAGAAGGATATCTTTGCACAACTTTCCCTTTACTATAATCACCATAACTTGCATGTCATGCCATCATTCATTTGATTTCATGGTCTTCTTTGATTAAGAAGGACAACAATAATGATAGAGTCAAGTGTATCTCAGAAAGCATTTTTAACAGTAAGGCTATTGGAGATTATAGAATTCCAGCTGATCTATTTAAAAATATAAAAATGATACCGTTTAAAGTGTTGTATTCAATAGGCCAACAAATTTAGAAAACTCAATAGTGACCACTGGATTGGAAAATATCAGTTAATTTCCTAGTCCTAAAGGACAATGAAAAGAAATGTTTGCATTAATAAACAGTTTTGCTCATTTTACATGCCAGTAAGGTCATGACCTCAGCAATATTTGAATTGAAAATTACCAGAGGAGCAGAATGATTTCTTAAGAAGTAGAAGAACTAGAGACCAAATTGCCAACTATTTAGAAAGTGAGGAGTTCCAGAAACAAAATCTACTTCTGTTTAATTGATTATACTTTGGCTGTTGGATCATAGAAAAATGTGGTAAGTCTTCGGAAAAATATAACATAACCTGATCTTTTAAAATAGATCTTGGGATTAAAGATCACTGTAGATGGTGACTATAGCCTTAAAATTACTTGACTTTATGACTACTCCTTAAGAGCTTATTAGAACAAATGCTAAGACAAATCTGAAAATCATACTGAAAAGCAGAGATATCACCTAGCTGCCCTAAATCTTCCTAATCAAAACTTTGGCTTCTTTTTTTTTCAGTAGAAATATGGCTATGAGAACTAGATTATAAGGACAGAATCAGTGCTTTCAAATCATGGTGCTGGATAAGAAAGAGTCTCTTTTGAGAGTCTCTTGCACAGTAAGGAGATTAAATCAGTCGATATTAAAACAAAATAAATCAGACTGTTCACTTTAAGTTCAAATACTGAAGCTAAAGTTTAAAGACTTTGACCCTATAATGAGATAACAAGACTTATTGGAAAAGGCCCTATTGTTGGGAAATATTGAAGGCAAAAGGAAAAGAGGATGGCAAAGGATGAGATAGATAAATAATCACACAGAAGCAATTGAAATGAACTTGAACAGACTTTGGGAGCTAAAAAGGGCCTGGCATGCTATAGTCCATGGAAATACAATAGGTCAAACATAAATGAATGACTAAATTACAACATTACCTGGGAATATTCCCAGAAGAATTGAGGAAAGAATTGGAAATTACCACATGCCATGACTTGAAGCATATTTACAGATGACAGTTGTTTGTCCAACTTTTCAATAGGTAACTTTTCCCTCACATTGTTAATTTTTGTGTAAATCATTCAAGAAATGGATACTGATATAAATATATCCATTGTTACCTCAATGAAATCCAGAGCTAGATTTAGGAATAATTTATCTGCTCCCATTCTGCCTATATAAACTCAGCTCCTGATGGAGAAAGTATCCTTTATTTGAGACCAATTGCTTCTGATAAAAGTAATGGCTAACATTAATATAGTGATTTAAATTTTGCAAAACAATTTACAGATCTTTTATAATTTTATCCTCATAACAATTCTGAGAGTAAGATGCTAATATTATTTCCATTTATAGATTTAAAAGGTAAGTTAGACAGAGATTAAGTGTTTTGCCTAGAGATATATAGTAAGAGCCTGATATTGTAGCTGCTGGCTACTTGAGTTCAGTTCTGCCTATGAGGAATCATTATTCAGATTCAGGAAAGCAAGGATGAGAATAAAACAAAAATTAATTTTAAAAAAATGTTACAAGACAAAGGAAGGGCTAGGGAGAGAAAGAGAGGGAGAGGGAGAGAGAGAGATTTAAAATAACAGCCAAGCAGCATTGATTGGGCCAACAGGTCAGAGAAGACTGTGGCCCTGAGTAGGAGTCCACCCCAGGTTTTTATGTCTTCCCTCTCATCCAGAGGGCAAAAGGTGGACTACCTTTCCCTTACTGGACCAGGAATTAGGTAGAAGGTGAAGTCTAAGGAGATCAGGATACAAATTTTACATTAAACAATGAGTCAATGGTAGTCAGTTTACATTAAGAATGGGGATTTCCACCCAATTTGTCAAGATTAGCAGCCTTTAAAATAACAAATTTTGTTTCTGTTACAATCATAATTCTCTACTTCTAGTCAATTTGCATCCCGAGTTGGTGGTAGTCAATTTACATCTCCACACAGTTTCTACATCCACAGTTCTCATCTTTCCTCTGTATCAATATCAGATTCTGGTTATCCTCACTTCAGGTGTACTCTATACATTGTTTCACCTAGTTTCCTCAAGCTAGATATAAATAAAATTCATTTCAGACTAACTAACCTCTAATGATCGAAGGAACTTGTATGAAAAATGACTTAAAAATAAAATAGTTTTGTAGGAATAAAATCTAAGAAAATTAATTTGCCAGATTTGATTGTGCAAAAAATATCCCTGTCTATCATGTCCTAATATGATGATGGTAGTTGGATATAAGTGAAGGGGTGCTGTGCTAAATCTCCTCCAAAGCCATCTGTGTCCAGTGGTCAGATAGAATCTGGATGACTGGAGATGGCCCTGGATGTGAGACAATCTGGGTTAAGTATTATAACGGTGATACGAGGTCACGAAACTATAAGTGTCTGAGAGTGAATTTGAACTCAGGTCCTCCTGACTTCAGAGCTGTTCCCCTACCCACTGAGCCATCTAGTTGCCCATGTCCTAGAGTAAAACCCAAAGACAGAAGAAAAATCTTTTAATATCTACATATATGATGTCCAGAAAGATAAGGGAGGGTTAGTTTCTGGGGATCTCACAGATCTTAAAAGCTGTTTAGTTATTCAGTTTTTAGTCAATCATTTCCACTGAGTGATAGAATTCATTACAAATTCAATGAAACCACATCAAAGTAGGTATTGCTTTGGTAAGACTAGGGATTAGATCCTTTGTGGGGGTGGGGTCTTTTCAACTATCATTTAAATTAATCAATTTGCTTTTAGACTTCATTAGCCAGAAATTAAAGTGTTTGTATAAGGAAGATGAAGGGCTAATGTTCCCTTTTATACTCAAAGACACGCAGAAGATTTTGTTGATATTGGATGTAACTGGATCTATCATCTAGTTATCTAGCAATGGAAGACAGAAGGAAATGATATTATTTATGAAAAGATCTTTAGGGACTTGCTTTCTACATTATTCTACATTATATTATTCTAGCACTTGCTTTCCACATTATTAGCGCTTAGACAGTTATCCAGAATGTCTTCTATAAGCTCCAGGATTCACTGACTTGTGTCCATCCTGCCCATAAGCCATTTCCTCTTCTTACTTCTCCAGTTTCTTTAGAAATGGAAATGAATTCACCCCTCCAGTGGCCTCCTGGAATGCAGCCCAAGGATTTGTTCCTTTATCAGCAGAATCCAGAAAAATGTGGTTCCTTTCCTCTTTCCCAAAGCATCTTCATTTGTGTTTCTCTCCTGCAAGTATAAATCCAAGTCTCCCTTCATTAAACCCCCAACCACCCTTTTCATTATTTCCAGTGTTGTGGCATTCCCCAAGATCTTTGCTCCTTTCAGTGATCTCAAAGATACAGGTATGCTTAATTCATTCCTGTAATAAATATGAAAGTTCTGTTGAAAAATAGCTTCTAGTGTCCAATGTGAGATTGGAAAGGTATGTGAATATTGATTGAGCCAGTCATTGGGTCATTTAATTAACAATATTTGTTAGACATTAAAGTGCTATGGGACATACAAAGTATAACATATTCTTCTTAGCTTCAAAGAATTTATAGCCTAGACTGGAGACAAAATTTAATTAAATTCAATAAGCAATTGCTATGTCCAGTTTTCTGTGCTAAGCCCTCAGGATTAAAAAATAAAAGAAAAACAAAATGATAGACAAAAGTCATATCTGGCTCTCAAGTAATTGGTCATTCAGAGTGAGAAAAAGATATATAAATAATTAAGATAAATATTAAAAAAAAAACAATTAGGAGTATTAGTGTACCTAAAGTTAGTGCCAAGTCTCCCATTCTAGGAGAGGCCAATGCCTCACCTAGATAAACTATTTGAAAAATTCCAAAAAGAGGGACAAAAGGATAGGGTGACTTCATGATCTTTCCACTGAGATGTACTTAGATTGGTGCAACTGAATTTTTTTCCCAGGATATTAAATTTAAAAAGTGTCGATAGTACAAAGGTCCCTTTTAGATTCCCAAGCTTTACCCTAGGCCTTTACTCTCTCTCTAGCTTCCTAGGTACACTGTCAGTTTTGCAGCAACACAGAAAACTTATAGCATTCCAGGTCAATACCTGATCTCATCTCCTTCCAAACTCCCTTATAGCTTGCCTTAGGGGTCATTTCCACTCACACTTTATCCTTTATCCTTTATCCACAAAGTATCATTTTTTTCAGTATCTTCTCACTGTAATCCATATTATATCATATCATATCATACATGACCTTATGGATTCTCCTGGAGTATTTTTTTTTAATAATATCACTTTATTGTTCCAAAACTTTTGGTAATTTCCCACTGCCTTCTGAATGAAATCCAATTTGCTTTGCTTGGCAATGTTTGGCAAGGAGGAGAAGGAGAATTTAACCTTACATTCTCTTTCCCAATTTTTCTACCACTACTCCCTTCATGATTCATACTTTGATAGATCAATAAATAATAAAGACATGCCCCTTTGTAGTGCAAGGAAGAGCATGTTTCTGCTTTGAGAGCTATCCTCTTTTTTTTTAGATCCTTCATAAAATAATAGCATCCTGATATCTCAAGGCTTCAGGTCACATTCTAGTTATACATCTCTTACTTTCCTTAAATGAGCAACCAACACACTTTTTGAATCATAGAAGTTCTTTCCATTTAAATCACTTTGAAGTTCAAGTCATCTTTCTCATATACTGGAGTCATTTTGTATCTCAAATGCCTTTTATCTTTTCCTCATTGGATACTGGCACCTTACACTTTGCCCCAACTAGATAACTTGCATCTCTCTAAAAACACTAATGGTTTGCTGCTTTTGCGACTTTCTGTACCTTTTTCTTTTTGTCCTATTATTATACTACTTATATCTTTTCCCTTTGTTTTCTTCCTCACAGGCCTAGTTCAAGGCAACATAATTCCCTAGAAAGAATTTAATATGTACAGTCAGAAGACTTGTTTGAATGTTACCTTTGATAATTACATGCATAATTTTAAACACATTGAGGAAGAAGAAGGAAGAAGGAAAAGAGGAAGGAGGAGGAGAAGAAGAGGAAGAAGAGGAGGAAGAAGAGGAAGAAGAAGAAAAAGAAGAAGAAGAAAGGAGGAGGAGGAGGAAAAGAAAAGAAGAATGAGGAAGAGAAGGATGAGAAAGAGGAGAAGGATGAGGAAGAAGAGGAGAAGAAGGAATAAAAACAGAAAATATTTGTTAAGTACCTAATATGTGCCAGAGACTTTGCTAGGTATTTTCCAAATATTGTCTCATTTTATCCTAACATCAACTCTAGGTGCCATTTTTATCCTAAATTTTGAGTGGAGAAGATTAAGGTAGATAGAGGTTCAATGAGCAATATGAAAAAGCTAATACATTTAGTAAATACCTGATGTTAAATTTGAACTCAGATATTCCTGACTCCACCCCAAGCTCCTCTGTTCTCTATCACCTAGGTTCCTCTTTAAATGAGAATGTCATTCATTTCAGAATATAAAAATTTTTGGTCTTTTGTAATGCTAGTTTCTCCATTAAGATTTTATTGTTCTTTCCCCAAACAAATCATCTCTCTTTATTCTGAAGTAAAATAATCTTGACACTTCTCTTTTACACTTACTTCTTGATATTTATTATTTTTTTATTATTTATTATTATTTTGCTATTTCATCTTTTTCCTATCAGACCATAACTGTCAATATTTACCACATGCTACTTTTCTGTAACAAAATAAAGTACATACTTAGGCCAAGACTTTTAATTTGACAAATTTATTTTTTTACAATAGTCCCACGAGGTTAGGGAATGTGATGTGTTAACAAAACAACATTGGGTTTGAATTCCAGAAATCTGGACTTTAAACTTTTCTCTAAACATACCATATTATGATCTCCAAAGAGTGATATTATTTCCTCGTTGCCTATATTTGATTTTTTAATGGAAAAGTCCTTTTCAAAGGCTTTTTCTTTCATTGTAAAATCTTTTTAACTGGCCTAAAATTGACAAAATTCCTAGAAGTTACAATTAATTTTCCGATATGGAAAGGAAATAGTTTAATTTTATTGAGTTCCTTAATATTTCTTTCCATTTATATGCATATTTTAAGTTTTGTATTTGAAAGTCAAATTCTTTTCCTTTAACTCTGATCTTTTCATCAGAAATTTTTAAAATTTCTCTTTTCATTATAGTTCCATTGTTTTTCCCTTGAAGGGTTCTATTCAGTTTTTTTGTTTTAATTGTTGTTGGTTACATTAGTTTTGGTAATCTCAATTCCTTTGCCTTCAAGAATATCATATTTTGATCTCTCTACTCCTTTAACATAGTAGCTACTTATTCTTGAATGAATTCTTACTGAATACTTGAAGTATTTTTCTCTTTGACATTGGCATTCTGAAATTTGGCTTTAATATTCCTGAGAATTTTCACTTTGAGATTTCTTTCAGGTGTTTATTAGTGTAATCTTTCACTTTCTATTTTAACCTCTAGATATCAGAGTAGTTTAGCTTGATAATTTCTTGAAATTGGTCTAGGCTCTTTCTTGACTACTTTCCTGTAGTCAAAAAATTTTAAATATCTTTCCTCCAAATAGTTTCCAAATCAATGATTTTTCTATTGAGGTATGTCACATTTTCTGTATTTTTCTTCTTTTGATTTTGTTTTATTGTCTTTTGATGTTTCATGAAGTGATTAGCTTCCTTGGTCAATGCTCCTTTTTAAGTGATTACTTTCATCAGTGAATTTTTGTATAATTTTTTTCATTTAGACAATTCTATTTTTTAGGTATAATTTTATTCAATATTTTTGTGTATCTTTTACCAAGTTGTTACCATTCTTTCACCATTGTCTTCCTTTTCTTTCATTTGTTTACCTAGTTTTTCTCTAATATTATCATTTGACACTCCTCCAGGAATTCTTGTTGGGCTTGTATCCAATATATATTTTTTTCTTTAAGACTGCTTGTGGATGTTTTGAGTTCATTGTCTTCTGAATTTTTGTCTTCATTTTCCAGAAATAGCTTGTCATGGGTTTTGTTGTTGTTTGTTTTTGCTTTTTTTGTCATTTATTTTTCTACATGATTTCTTCATATTTAACTTTATGTTATAATTATTGTTTCTTGTGTGATTTAAGAGGGACATTTTTTGTCATAAAGAAAAGGGGCCCTGATTATAGTTTCAAGGCAAAGAAAAAGGCTAGCTTGTGCAGTGGCAGGCAACCAGGGGTTCCCTCTTGGTAAAGACTAGAATACAAACCAGAAGATTGGTGACTGTATCTTTCTTAGTATCAAACCATGTTGGAAACAAGAAAAAGCTTGCAGATATCCAGAATTACCTCTGACAACAGTAGCAAGAAAAATCCTGATGCTTGGGATAAGACCTCTCTAACTCCAGGTAACCAGAGACCAACTTCAATATAAAGTTCAAAGTCAATGCATAGGTTGGAAAAATGATTAATGACAACAACACACAAAAATTGAATCTGATCTTAAAAAGTTACTACAATGATAGAAAAGACCTAAACTCACAAGACAACAACAATCTTCGTAAAAAAAATGCCAAAAAGCCCCTAAAATTCTAATTTGATTGAAAATCAAGAAATCTTAGAAGTAAAAGAAAGAGATAATACAAGTAAAGGAAATATGGAGTAAAGAATATAAAGCAAAAAATGGAAATATTCTTCAAAAACTTAGCAAAAAAAATGTACCAAATAAGGGGAAAATAATACATTAAAAACAGAATTGTCCTAATGATAAAAGAGGCACAATTATTCACTGAAGAAAGAAGAACTTAAAAAATGGAAACATTGGGTGGCTAAGCGGCATAGTGGATAAAGCACCAGCCCTGGAGTCAGGAGTACCTGGGTTCAAATCCAGTCTCAGACACTTAATAGTTACCTAGCTGTGTGGCCTTGGCAAGCCACTTAACCCCATTTGCCTTGCAAAAACCTAAAATAAATAAAAAATGGAAACAAGACAAGACATGAGAACAAGCTTTCATGGGAGCTATCTCCAAAATACCAAAAAAAAAAAGAAAGTTTAGTTAGAGTTATCATTTTAAGATTTTTGTTATAAGGTTCTTGTTATAAGAGTAAACGTAACCACCTTCCTCCAAGAAGATGAGAAAATCTCAAGAATACTGAGAGAGAGAGAAAGAGAGAGAGAAATGTACTTAAGCCTGTATTCAGATTTCAATGGCTCTGTCTCTGGGTGAATTGCCTTCTTTATCATTAAGTCCACTAGAAAAGTTGTTTCACTATTTCTTCCACAATTGCTATTACAACCTATATTTACCTCCACTCTATTCCTCCCCACTCTCATTTATTATATTCTCTCTCTCTCCTTTCATCCTGTCCCTGTCCAAAAGTGTGTTGTATCTGAGGACCCTCTCCCACAATCTTCCCTGTCTTCTATCAGCTACTGCCCCCTTCCCTCCCCACATTCCCCTTTATCCCATCCCTTTCTTCTCATTTTTCTCTAGGGTAAGATAAGTTTCTATACCCTATTAAGTGTGTATGTTATTTCCTCTCTGAGCCATTTCTGATGAGAATGAAGGCTCACTCATTCCCCCTCGCCTTCTCCCATTCAGCTCCATTGAAAAAGCTTTTTCTTGACTCTTACATGAAATAGCTTAGCTTCCTCTCCTTTCT
The DNA here is from genome assembly GCF_037893015.1 of Macrotis lagotis. Taxonomy (NCBI): domain Eukaryota; kingdom Metazoa; phylum Chordata; class Mammalia; order Peramelemorphia; family Peramelidae; genus Macrotis; species Macrotis lagotis. Next base: position 38,526,935 of record NC_133661.1, on the reverse strand, counting down.
TGTCCTCCCAGTACTTTCCTTTATCGCCCATCAATTACATCTTTTTATTATATTGTACCATTCTATTCTGCTCCTTCCTGTGTCTTGCCTATATATGCTCCCTCTAACAGCTCTTATAAATGAGAAAGATCATATGAGTTATCAATACCTTCTTCACATGCAGGAATACAAACAGTTCAACATCATTAAGTTCCTCATAGTTAGTTCTTCTCATCTGCCCTCTCTATGCTTCCCCTGAGTCCTGTACTTGGAGATCAAACTTTCTATTCAGCTCTGGTTGTTTCAATAGGAAAGTTTGAAAGTCCCCTGTTTCATTGAAAGTCCATCTTTTCCCCTGAAAGAGGATGTTCAGTTTTGCTGGGTAGTTGATTCTGGGTTGTAAACCAAGATCTTTTGCCTTCCAGAAGATCCTATTCCCATCCCTAGGAGCCCTTAATGTAAATGCTGCCAGATTCTGTGTAATACTGACTATAAAGGCATGGTAGTTGAATTATTTGTTTCTGGAAGTTTTTAGTATTTTCTCTTTCACTTGGGAGTTTTGGAATTTGGCTATAATATTCCTGGAAATTTTTCTTTTGGGATCTCTCTTACCCTCTGCTTCTAGGATCTCAGGGTAATTTTGCTGCATTTTCTTGAAAAATGAAGTCTAGGCCATTTTAGATAGTCCAATAATTTTTAAATTATTTCTTCTGTATCTGTTTTTGAAGTCAGTTGTTTTTCTAATGAGATATTTCACATTTTCTTCTAATCTTTTACTTTTTTGGAAGAGTTTTGTTTCTTCCTGATTTCTCACAAAATCATCAGCTTCCTTTATTTCTATTCTACATTTTAAGGAGCTATTTTCTTCAGAGAGTTTTTTTATTCTCCTTTTCCAGCTGACCAATTCTGTTTTTTTTTAAAGCGTTCTTCTCATTTGTCTTTTGTTTTGCTTTTTTTCTATTTGGCCTAAACTGGTTTTTAACATATTATTTTCTTCAGTATTTGGGGGGATTTCTTTCACCAAACTACTCATTTGGCTTTCATGCACCTAAAAGAAACTACTTGAGACAATTAACAATTTTAGTAATTTTATATCTTGTAATATAATATAAGTCCATGTAAATTATCAGCATTTGTATATATTACCAACAGTTCCACTTAAAAAACTAAAGACAACATAAATTATTTGAGAATGTACCTGCCAAGAGAGACTCAGAAACTATATGAAAACAACTATAAAATACCTTTAACACAAATAAAATACCTAAATAATTAAGCAAATGTCAATTGCTTTGTAAGCTGAGATAATATAATAACATGGCAATCTATTTAAATTAAATGAAATATTCAGTGCCATATTAATCAAACTGCCAAAAATTACTTTGAGCTAGAAAAAATAGCAATAAAATTCATATGAAAGTTCAGAAAATCAAGAATATCAAGGAAAGTGATAAAATATTGCAAAGAAATGGCTTAGTCATACCATATCTAAAATTATATTATATGTCAGCAATTATCAAAACCGTAGTACTGGTTAAGAAATAGAATGGTGATTCAATGGAGTACATTAGGTACAAAAGAAACAGCATACTTGATAAATCCAAAGACTCCAATTTTGGATAAGAACTCACTCTTTGATAAAAAAAAAAACAAAAAAACAACTGCCGAGAAAACTAGAAGAAAGTGTGACAGAAACTAGACATTGACCAGCATCACATACCTGATAACAAATTAACGTTAAGATGGGTACATAATTTAGAAATAAAATGTGATACCATACACCAATTAGGAGAACAAGAAATAGCATTTCTGTCAGATTTATGGAAAGGGGAGCATTTTATGATCAAAGAAGAGATAGTGAACATTATGAAATGCAAAATGGATAATTTTGCTTTCATTAAATTGAGAAGTTTTTTGCACAGATGTAATCAATGAAAACATGTATAAAAGGACTTCAGTAAGTCTGTTTCTGTTCATTTTCCAGTCTATGAATCCATTTTTTTTTGTACTTAAAGCTTTTATTTTGCGTTTTACAATTTTTCCCCTAATCTTACTTCCCTCCCCCACAGAAGGCAATTTGCCAGTCTTTACATAGTTTCCATGATATACATTGATCCAAATTGAATGTGATGAGAGAGAAATGACATCCTTAAGGAAAAAAACATAAAGTAAAAGAGATAATGAGAACAGACAATATCAGGTTTTTTCCCCTAAATTAAAGGTAACAGTCCTTGGACTTTGTTCAATCTCCACAGTTCTTTCTCTGGATACAGGTGGTCTTCTCCATCCCATATAGTCCCAGATTGTCCCTGATTGTTGCACTGATGGAATGAGCAAGTCCATCAAGGTTGATCATCACCCCCATGTTGCTGTTAGGGTGTACAATGTTTTTCTGGTTCTACTCATCTCACTGAGCATCAGTTCATGCAAATCACTTCAAGCTTCCCTGAATTCCTGTCCCTCCTGGTTTCTAATAGAACAATAGTGTTTCATGACACACATATACCACAGCTTGCTAAGCCATTCCCCAATTGAAGAACAATTACTTGATTTCCAATTCTTTGCCACCACAAAGAGGACTGCTATGAATATTTTTGTATGTGATGTTTTTACCCTTTTTTATGAATTCATTTTTTTAACTTTATTTGCATAGGACTCTGCTTCTACCACCATCCCAAGCTTTACAGGTTTTGTGTAGTTATTTTCAGAAATACTTTTGGGATCCTTAAAGTTTTCAATTCTTCCAAGGTGTTATGATCTTGTGGGAAGCGTTTACTATTTTCTTGACCTGTGTTCTTGTTTGTGAATCACCACAATCAAGATTTTCTGCCCTGTATCTATGAGGAGGGTCTCAACTGTGATCTCAAGCTCTGGTGTGTAGTACTTTTTTTCTTCCTGTGACTATGACCCAGGACTGCTACCCAGCTGTAAGTATGAATAAAGAAACAGAGTTCTGCTTCAATGCTAACAATCTTTTGACTACTTGTTGGACCTCTTTCCCATCTGTGATAAAGTTGTTGCTGTTTATTTAATTGCTGTCAAGGGCTGTACCTGGTTTGGTGTGACCTGGGTTATTCTGGGCGAGTTTGAACTAGTACTACATAACTTTCCTGATGCCTTTCTACCATGTCTTTGCTCTTTGTGGGCTGAGATGTCTAGAAACTGCCACCACTGGCCTTCATTCAGTCACATCTGGGACTTCTTTGTTGGGTGCTGTTCTGCATTGGTGTGGTCTTTTCAGGTTTGCCTGATGCAACAGACATTTCCTGCTGATATTCTAAGTTATCTTGAGCTGGAAAATCTTTCACTCTCTCTTTTTTGTGTGTTCTGCAATTCTAAAAGTAGTTTAGAGTCAATGGTATTTAGAGGCATTTGTTGGAGATCTTGGGTGAGTTCCTCCCTTTTCTCCACCATCTTGGCTCCATACTGAGAGAGGAAAAGTAAAACAACTCTGAAGTACCATTCCACACATATCATAAATGACAAATGCTGCATGGGATAAAAGGAAAATAGGGAATTAAGGGACTGCTGCAGGTCCAACCACTATGAAGAACAATACAGAAGTTTGCCCAAAATGTGTATTCTGTTTTACCCAGAAATATCACAACTAGGTCTTTTTCCCAAAGAAATCAAGTCAAAATGAAAATATACATCTCAAAATATTTATAAAAGTCTTACAAAGAATTAGAAATTGAGGAGATAGTCATTAACTGGGGAATGGCTGAATAAGTTTTGGCATATCATTTTTGATAGAGTACTGTTGTACTATAGTAAATGACAAGGACAGTAATTTCAGAAAAAGAAGACAAGCTCAAATGAACTGATGCAAAATGAAATGAAAGGAACTGGGAGATCATTGCGAACAGTAAGAACAATGTTTTAGTGATGATCAATAGAAAAACTTGGTTACTCTGAGCAATAGTATGATCCAAGTCAATCCCAAAGGAATCATGCTGACAAAAAATGCTATCTCCAGAGAACTGTGAACTTTGACTGCAAATTAAAGTATAATTTTCTCATGGTATTTTTCTTTCTTTTTGAAATATCACTAATGAGGAAATAAGTTTTGAATGATTTCATGTGTATAATAAATATCATAATGTTTTCTTTCTCAGTGGTTAGGAAAGGCAGTGAGAAAGAGAATTCAGAAATCACAATTTCAGAAGAAAAAATGTTTAAACAAATCAATAAAATTTTAAAAGGAAAATTCTTGTAAAAATAAGAATGATTGCACTTATAGGCCTGATTGACTGTAAATTTAAATAAATCATATTAACTTTCCTCACAGAGAGTGCAAAAACAAACATAGAACAAACAGAAACAAAATAAAAGGATTACAAAGTTGGATCTTACCTCAAAACTGGATCAGAACACATTTAGGACAATAAAACAGTAAACAAAGAAAATATTTGAACTCCTGGGCTTTCCAAGGCTACCAGAAATAAAGGGAAGAGCAGGAGAGAGCCATGGGAGAGACAAAGACTGTTAGACAAAAAGACAGAGGCACAAAGACACACACACACACACACACAGACACACAGACACACAGACACACACACACACACACACACACACACACACACACACACACACACACACACACACACACACACACACACACACACACACACACTCTCTCTCTCTCTCTCTCTCTCTCTCTCTCTCTCTCTCTCTCTCTGTCTCTCTCTCAAAATACAGAAATTTAGAGAAACAGAGAGAAAAAGGAAGTAAGACAGAGACAAATCTTGTTTGTGAATAGGCAGACAGAAATACGGGAAGAAGCAAAAATCTTCCATTCTATTTTATCTCCTGTGGTCAAGGTAAGTAAGATAATATTGATCAATTTTCCTCTTTTGTTATACCCCAAAGCAGGAAAATTTTAATTAAAAAGTCAAACTCTCCATTTACTACCTGGGCAATTGGTCATGGATGTCATTTTACTTCTTTGGGCCTTGGTTTCATCATCTTCAAAATGAAGTAGTTAGACTAAATCACCACCGAGTTTCCATTTAGTTCTAGATCACTGATACTATCCACTTTGAAGACCTTAACAGCAACTATTCAAAAGGGAGTCTACCCCTCTACTAAGTGAACAAGAGATCCATTTCAGATAGGTATTTGTGTCTTCGTTAATGAATCATTATGATTATTCTCTCTTTCTATAATGTCTACTTTAAGTAAGTCTACTTATTCAAATCTATTACTCATTCACCCTCATTTCTATATGAGTAGAAGATAGATGGGAGCAAGTTTCTTTGTAACCACTCTCCCATTCAAATTGCTGTACTAACACGAGGAGAGGAAATAAATTGACCTCTCCCTCTTTCTCCTGTAAAGATCTATAAGATATTCTGTGTTAGATACATTACTATAAGAAAAGCAGATAGTTGAGGACAGTAAACAACAAGGTAGAAAGATCATGAAGAAGGTATCTGAAATATTTTCCTATGCTCTGATGTTATTCAATTGCAGTTTCACAATCAAGAATAGCACACCATAGATTTCTAACAATCTAGTTAAATGGAGAGGTGAGTACCTTGGACAGTTGCAGTTTGAGCACAGTGATCAATGAAAATATTTTATTTAATGATTGTATTTAAATTTACAATCCCTGCATTATTATGTAAAAAACATCTAAATTTTAGACCCAGATAATTTAGAATATTAAAATGAAGTAAAGATGTGGGAAGGTTCTGGAGATTTCATAAACAATACTATAGTATAAAAATATTTATAAAATAACATTGCAACCTTTTTGAGGGTAGTATATTTTAATCATTTGACAGCGGTCATATCTTCATTTAGAGACATTTAATTCATTCTATCCAGTTTCTAATTTAAAATTCTGGCCTGAAGAAGAAGCAATTAGAATGGGAACAAATGCCTATTTAACTAAGCACACAATCCTCTTAGAAGGTCTTTCCTAGTGTCAAAACATATACACACATAGAATTTCAGAATTATTATCAAGGGAGCTCAATAACTATTTAGTTCATCACTATTTGACAAAAACTGATGGGAAAACTTGAAAATAGCATGGCAAAATCTAGATATAGAACAATATTTCATGCTATTTCCATCATAAGGTCAAAATGGATACATGATTTAAACATAAAAGGTGAGCCTTTAGTTTACCTGTCAAATCTATGGAAAGGGGAGGATTTATGACTAAATAAAGGTAGAAAACATTATAAAATGTAAATGGATTAATTTTTAAACTAAAATTTATACAGGAATAAAACCAATGCAATCAAGATTAAAAAGAATGCAAAAAAAGCTAGGGAAAAACGTTCATAGTGCTACTGATAAAGACTCATTTATAAATTGTATAGAGCACTGGATTAAATTTATAAGAATACAAGTTATTATCTAATTGATAACAGGTCAAAGGTTATTAACAATCATTTTTTAGGTCAGAAATAGTCACATAAAAATGGCCTAATCCTTAATGATTTAGAGAAATACAAACTAAAGCAACTCTAAGGTACCACCACAAACTTATCAGTTTGGCCAATATGACAAAAAGAAGGGAAAAGAAAAGATCATTGTTGGATGGGAAGTAGGAAAACTGGGACACTAATGTACTTTTGGTGAATTTGTGAACTGATCCAATTTTAGATGCAGACAATTTAGAATATTAAAATGAAGTAAAAATGTGGGAATTTTCCAGAGATTACATAAAAATATACTATAGTATAGCGAAATTTATAAAATAACATTGCAACCTTTTTGAGGATAGTATGTTTTAGTCATTTGGCATTAGTCATATCTTCACTTAGAGACATTGAATTCATTCTATCCAGTTTCTTTCTACAAAATAGGGAAGAAAAAATTTGCAGTTGAATGGATGGGGAAAGGTGAGGGGGAGTCAGTGGGTCTTTCATTGGAATCTGCTCAAAGAAGGCATCACATATACACTCAGTTGGGTATAGAAATGTATCTTACCTTACAGGAATATAGGAGAGGAAAGGGAGGATAGAAAAGGGGGGGGGGTAAGTAGATAATAGAAAGGAGGGAAGATTGTGGAAAGGAGTAGTTAGATGCCACATACTTTTGAAGAGGACTGTGTGAAAGTAGAGAGAGAATTGAAAATGTTTTTGTTGCGGGGGGATAGGATGGAGAGAACTACCATTAGCAATAGCAATTGTGGGAAACTACTTTGAAAAACATTTCTCAGATGAAGACATGATTTCTCAAATATAGAGAACTGAGTCAAATGTATAAACAATATGAGTCATTTCCTAATAGATAAATGATCAGAAGATACAAACAGTTTTCAGATGTGGTTATCATCTATTTAAATTATTTTTAAAAAATGTCCACTCACAATAGCAATTGAAAATTTTAGGTACTACCTTATGCTTATTGAATTCACTAATAGTACAGAAAGAGAAAAATGACAAATGTTGGTGAAGATGAGGGGAAAAAGAGATATTAATGCACTGTTGGAGGAGTTGTGAAATGATTTAACAATTATGTAAAGCAATTTGGAATTATTCCCAAATTATAAAACCATGCCTACCCTTTGACCTAGCAGTGCCACTATTGGGTCTATTGTCTAGAAGAGATGAAAAACAGGAAGGAAAAAATGTATATCTATATCTATAGATATTTGTAACAGTTCTTTTCTGATGACAGGGAGATGGAGATTGAGGGGATATCCATCTATTGAGAAATGGCTGAACAAATTGTGGTAAGTGATTATGATAAAATGCTATTCTAATATAAGCAATGATGAACAGGATGCTTTCTGTAAAATACTTACATTAACAAATACAATGGTAAAGCTACCATTTAAAAAAGGCACAGCAATGTTGTAGGATGATCAACTCTGAATTATTTACCTTTTCTCAGCAAAGCTATGCCTCAGGAGAACTCTGAAGAACTTATGATGAAAAATACTATCTACGCCAAAGACAGAGATGCTGGTGTCTGAATATGGACTGAAGCATATTTTTTCTTTTTCTTTTTTTTGAGGTTTCACTTTTTTGGGTGGGGAGGGTTAGGGTTACTTTTACAACATGATGACTGAGGTAATGGTTTTTATAACTACACTTTTTTTTAGGTTTTTGCAAGGCAAATGGGGTTAAGTGGCTTGCCCAAGGCCACACAGCTAGGTAATTATTAAGTGTCTGAGACCGGATTTGAACCCAAGTACTCCTGACTCCAGGGTCAGTGCTTTATCCACTGTGCCACCTAGCTGCCCCCACCACCTAGTTGCCCCTATGACTACACATTTTTAACCCATGTCAAACATCTACCTTTCTCAAAAAGGAAGATTGGGATGAGAGCAATAGGAATAAAATGGGAATCCACTATTTTAAAAGTGAATATTGAAACTTATTTTTCCTGATAACCAGGGGAAAAATTAAATTAAATTAAATTTTACAGAAGAATATGGGTCAATTTTATAAATTTAAGAGTTTGATGATCAATTAGAGGAAATCCAGTCTAATGCATAGCTTAGTAGGAAACTGTTTTTGCAACATCTAGAAATGTGATCATCATTTTTCTCAATGATCACATATAAGAATGATTCATCCATACCACTTTTTCTCTTCATTGTTATGTTTCAGTTGCACTGTTTCCTGGTGGGGTTATTCCTAATAACCCTGAGACAAGATATTTTATATGTTGGCTAGAGACCATTATATAGATAAGTGTCAAAACAATAGAATCCCTTTCCAGTTCTGGACTCTTCTGGCTGGTGATTTCCCAATTCTCCTATGGACCTATGTTTTGAAGGAGGCTGCTGCAGCTCCTGTCACAACTACTTGCTGACAGAATAACTGGGAAATTCCATGAATCATTTCTGTGTTGAATTGTGTTAATCCATTATACTCTTCTTGTCAGTTTATAAATAAAGTGACACTTGATCTCCGAAGATGGGTGTCCCTGTCTTTGGTGGGTGCAGATAGCCTGAGGACAGAAAATTATATGTCTGAACACTAAGAAGAGGGCACTGCATATACCTTGACTGACAATAGCATATTCCATTAGGGAAGCCTTGACCACAGTTCCAGGTTTATTCCAGTGGTTTGTCACAACACATGAAAGTAGATCCTCCCTGACTGCCTGGGGAGCTTAGAGCCAGAGACCAAGTGCATTTGTCTTTGTTCTAAGTGACTACAGTTCAGCTAGTATCTTAGATTAAAGTGGTGATGACAAGTACCCCAAGCAGAGGGTGTAGGTTAATAAACATTTCAGTCTCATCCAAAGATACCTTATTCTGATTCTATCCTCACAAAACCAATTAGGAAAAGGGCAAAATCCAAATCACTTATACCTGTACCTTCAGATACCTATTCTTTTTCAGATTCATTGTTTCCCACTTCAAGCTGAAAACAGCCCTTGGATTTCCATGAGCATTTCAATAGTACCTGATGAATTGCACTCTAGCCTGGCATCATTGAATATGATGTTCTTCTAGAGACCTTCAAATTTTTCTGGTATTTTAAAGTTGTGTTAACAAAAACTGGGACATATTCTGGGGGGCATGAGACTTTTGCTTTATTATATGGAGATTAGGTTATGATGAAGTCGGTAGTAAAGGAATCTGACATGTAGTCTGAAAGTCTTAAAGTAACCATCAAATACAGCCTACTTCAATCTCTCCCTTATGTTCAGATAGAACATTCTATTGGATAGCTCCACTTAGTTATATATGTCTTTGCCCACATCTCAAATTGAACTATTCACAGTCTACCCTTAAAATTGCTTTTCTCTTGCTTTTCATATTGTTACTGGTGCTATCATCTTCCCAGGAAACCAAGGTAGAAGACCTGAAAAAAAATTCACTTTTTCCCTTTCTTCCCTCCACCCTTCACATTCAAAAGTTGCCATGCTTTGTAAATTCTATTTTAGCAATATAGTTAACATATATCATCTCTCTAAAAATAATGCCACTACTCTGTTCAGGTTGACCTCATTATTACTGTACAGGAAATTGTAATAGCTTCTCAACTGGGTTTTTTTTTCTTTTATTGTGCCCCTAACTAATTTATTTGTCATACATTTGCCAAAATAATCTTCCTAATGCATGGTTTTGACCTCCTACCTAAGTTGGAAAGCATCCAGGGAGAAATAACCAGAACAGTGAAGGACTTTGAGTCTTTCTTTTTTTAAAAAAAATATTTTATTTATTTTGAGTTTTACAATTTTTCCCCTAATCTTACTTTCCTTCTCCCACCCCCACAGAAAGCAATTTGCCAGTGTTTACAATGTTTCCATGGTATACATTGATCCAAATTGAATGTGATGAGAGAGAAATCATATCCTTAAGGAAAAAAACCAAGTAAAAGAGATAGTGAGATCAGACAATATCAGGTTTTTTTTTCCCACTAAATTAAAGGTAATAGTCCTTGGACTTCGTTCAAACTCCACAGTTCTTGCTCTGGATACAGATCATCTTCTCCATCCCATACAATCCCAGATTGTCCCTGATTGTTGGACTGCACAAGTCCATCAAGGTTGAACATCACCCCCATGTTGCTGTTAGGATATATAAGGTTTTTCTCATTCTGCTCATCTCACTCACCATCACTTCATGCAAATCCCTTCAGGCTTCCCTGAATTCCATCCCTTCTGGTTTCTAATAGAACAACAGTGTTCCATGACATACATATACCACAGTTGCTAAGCCATTCCCCAATTGAAGGGCATTTACTTGATTTCCAGTTCTTTACACTACAAAGAGGGTTGCTATGAATATTTTTGTACAAGTAATGTTTTTACCCTTTTTCATCATCTCTTCAGGGTAAATGCCCAGTAGTGGTATTGCTGGATCAAAGGGTATGCACATTTTTGTTGCCCTTTGGGCATAGTTCCAGACTGATCTCCAGAAAGACTGGATGAGTTCACTACTCCATCAACAATGTATTAGTGTCCCAGATTTCCCACAGCCCTTCCAACAATGATCATTGTCTTTTCTGGTCATATTGATCAGTATAAAAGGTATGACGTGGTAACTCATAGATGCTTTAACTTGCATTTCTCTAATAAGTCATGATTTAGAGCAATTTTTCATATAACTATGGATCACTTTGATCTCCTCATCTGTTAATTGCCTTTGCATATCCTTTGACCATTTGTCCATTGGGGAATGGCTTTTTTTAAAAAAAAATTTTATGGTTCTCTGTATATTTTAGAAATGAATCCTTTGTCAGAGATACTAGTTGTAAAGATTGTTTCCCAGTTTACTACATTTCTTTTGATCTTGGTTACAGTGGTTTTGTCTGTGCAAAAGCTTTTTAATTTAATATAATCAAAATAATCTAGTTTGTTTTTAGTGATGCTCTCCATCTCTTCCTTAGTCATAAACTGCTTCCCTTTCAATAGACCTTACAGGTAAACTACTCCTTGATCTTCTAGTTTGCTTATAATATTGTTTTTTACGTCTAAATCCTGTATCCATTTGGATCTTATCTTGGTATAGGGTGTGAGGTGTTGGTATAATCTAAGTTTCTTCCATACTAACTTCCAATTTTCCCAATAGTTTTTTTATCGAAAAGAGAGATTTTTATCCCAATAGCTGAACTCTTTGAATTTATCAAACAGCAGATTATTATAATCATTTCCTGCTATTGCACCTAGTCTATTCCATTGGTCCACCACTCTATTTCTTAGCCAATATCAGACAGTTTGGATTACTGATGCTTTATAATATAATTTTAGATCGGGTAGGAATAAGCGCCCTTCTATTGCACTTTTTTTCATTAAATCCCTGGAAATTCTTGACTTTTTATTTCTCCATATGAATTTACTTACAACTTTTTCTAATTAATTAAAGTTTTTTTTTGTAATTTTGATTGGTAGGGAACTAAACAGGTAGTTTAGTTTTGGTAGAATTGTCATTTTTATTATATTAGCTCAGCCAATCCATGAGCAGTTGGTATTTGCCCAGTTATTTCAATCTGATTTTATTTGTGTGAGAAGTTTTTTGTAATTGTTTTCCAAAAGATTCTGAGTCTGCCTTGGCAAATAGACTCCAAGGTATTTTACATTGTTTGAGGTCATTTTTAATGACATTTCTCCTTTTAGCTCTTTCTGCTATATCTTGCTAGTCATATATAGAAATGTTTAGGAATTATGAGGGTTTATTTTATATCCTGCAACTTTCCTGAAGTTGCTAATTGTTTCCAGTAGTTTTTTGGATGATTTCTTGGGATTCTCTAGGTATACTATTATGTCATCTGCAAAGAATGAGAGTTTTGTCTCTTCCTTCCCAATTCTAATTCTTTCAATTTCTTTTTCTTCTCTTATTGCTGAAGTTAACATTTCTTATAGGATATTGAATAATAGTGGTGATAATGGGCATTCTTGTTTCACCCCTGATGTTATTGGGAATTCCTTTAGCCTATCCCCATATAACACTTGTTGATGGTTTCAGATAGATATGGCTTATTATTCTAAGGAACAGTTCATTCATTCCTACACTCTATAATGGTTTTGTTTTTGTTTTGTTTTGTTTTGGGTTTTGCAAGGCAAATGGGGTTAAGTGGCTTGCCCCAGGCCACACAGCTGGTAATTATTATGTGTCTGAGGCCTTATTTGAACTCAGGTACTCCTGACAACAAGGCCAGTGCTCTACCCACTGAACCACCTAGCCGCCCATAGGAATGGGTGTTGTATTTTGTCAAAAGATTTTCAGCATCTATTGATATATTCATATAATTTATGATAGGTTTGTTGTTGACAAAATTAATTATACTAACAGTTTTCCTAATATTGAACCAACCTTGCATTCCTGGGACAAATCCTCCTTGGTGATAATGTATTAACCTAGTGATAACTTGTAATTGTTTTGCTAAGATTTTATTTAAGACTTTTGCATCTATATTCATCAGGGAGATAGGTCTATAATTTTCTTTCTCTGTTTTAACTCTTCCTGGTTTGGGTATCTGCACCATATTGGTGTCATAGAAAGTTAGGCAGAGTTCTGTCTTCACCTATTTTTCCAAAGAGTTTGTATAGAATTGGAACCAATTGTTCCTTAAATGTTTGGTAGAATTCATTTGTGAATCCATTAGGCCCTGGAGAGTTTTTCTTAGGGAATTCAGTGATGACTTGTTGAATTTCTTTTTCTGAGACAAGGTTGTTTAGGTATTTAATCTCTTCTTCATTTAACCTGGGCAACTTAAATTTTTGTAAATATTTGTCCATTTCACTTAGATTCTCAAATTTATTGGCATGAATTTGGACAAAATAATTCTGAATTATTACTTTAATTTCCTCCTCATTGGTGGTGAGTTCACCTTTTTCATTTGTCATACTAGCAATTTGGTTTTCTACTTTCATTTTTTAATCAAATTGATTAGAGGTTTATCAATTTTATTGTTTTTTTCATAAAACCAACTCTTGATTTTATTTATTAATTCAAGAAATTTTTTGCTTTCAATTTTATTCATTTGTCATTTAATTTTTAGAATTTCTAATTTGGGATTTTACTTGGGGATTTTTAATTTGTTCTTTCTCTAATTTTTTTAGTCGCATGTTTAGTTCCTTGAATTCCTCTTTCTCTAATTTATTCATGTAAGCATTTAAAGATATAATATATCCCCTGACAGCTGCTTTGAGGTAGTCCCATAGGTTTTGGTATGTTGTTTCATTATTGTCATTATCTAGGATAAAATACTTAATTCTTTCTATAATTTGTTGTTTGATCCACTCATTCTTTAAAAATGAGGTTATTCAGTTTCCAATTAGGTCTGGGTCTTTATCTCCCTGGACCAATAAGGCATTTGATTTTTATTTCATTATGGTCTGAGAAAGATGTATTCACTATTTCTGCCTTTCTGCAATTGATTATTAGGTTTTTATGCTTTAATACATGGTCAATTTTTGTATGTTTCATGTACTGATGGAAAAAAAAAGTATATTCCTTTCTATTCCCATTCAATTTCCCCCATAAGTCTATTATATCTAGGTTTTCTAACAATTTATTTACTTCCTTAACTTCTTTCTTGTTTATTTTATGATTTGATTTATCTAAACCTGAGAGTGGGAGGCTAAGGTCTCCCACTAGTTGAGTTTTGCTGTCTATGTCTTCCTGGAGTTCTTTCAGATTCTCCTCTAAGAATTTGGATGCTATTGTATTGGGTGCATGCATATTCAGTATTGAAATCACTTTATTGTGTAAGGTACATTTTAGGAGTATATATTTTCCTTCTTTATCTCTTTTAACAATATCTATTTTTGCATCTGCTTTGTCTGATATAAGGATTGCTATCCCTGCTATTTTTTCACTTCAGCAGAAGCAAAATATATTTTGCTCCCACCTTTTACATTTACTTTATACGTATCTCTCTGCTTCAAATAAGTTTCTTGTAAGCAGCATATCATAGGATTCTGATTTTTAATCCAGTCTGTTATTCACTTACATTTTAATGGAGAGTTTGTCCCATTCACTTTCTTTTTTTTTTTTTTGCAAGGCAATTGGGGTTAAGTAGCTTGCCCAAGGCCACACAGCTAGGTAATTATTAAGTGTCTGAGACCAGATGACCGGATTTGAACCTAGGTACTTCTGACTCCAAGGCCGGGGCTTTATCCACCATGCCACCTAGCTGCCCCCGCCATTCGCTTTCAAAATTAAAATTGCTAACTCTTTATTGCTCTTCATGCTATCTTTCCTCTGTTTGTATTTTGCCCCCTTTTTGCTCCTTTATCCATATTCCCCAGTATTTTGTTTCTGAATACCCTGACCTTCAGTGTGTTTGCCCTCCTATATCCACCCCTCCCCTTTCTTTTCTCTTTCCCTTTTTCCCTTTTCCCTTCCCTTCTTACTGTTATTTCCCCTTTATCCTCCCCCTCCCTGTTTCTGACCCCCCTCACCTTTTCCCCTTTTAAAACTTGAAAGGTAAGATGTTTTTTAAGTTAACTGAATTTGTGTGTAAGTTAATTTTAAGCAAAATCTGATGAGAGGAAGATTCATGTGTTTCTCATCTCCTCCCTTCTTCCCCTCTATTACAATAGGTCTTTGTACCTCTTAAAATAATGAGATTCACCCCATTCAATCCTCTCCTTCCTCTGGTCTCCTTCCTGTCCCTCCTTTTATGGAGGAAGTGTTTTTAAATGATTCTACCTAAGGCATAGAAAATCTTGTGTATCCATCACTTCTGGATAAGTACATTCTCTCTAATAGAGTTACAATTCTTGAGGGTTACTGGTCTTTCTCCCAAGTAGGGATATAGCCAGTTTCAATCCTTTGGGTAGCAGTCTCATGGCTAAGTCATGAATGGCCATCACTTCTGCCTAAGTATATTCTCTCTGATAGAGTTATAATTCTCAAGAGTTATGAAACTTTTCTCCCATGCTGGGATATTGCAGTTTCATCTTAATGGATAGCAGGTTTTTTCCTTTACCCCCCCCCTTTTTTGCCTTTGATGTCCAGATTTTCTATTTAGCTCTGTTTTTTTCATCAGGAATTATTGGAAGTCTTCCATTTCATTAAATGTCTATCTTTTCCCCTGAAAGAGAAGTCTCAACTTTGCCAGATAGTAGATTCTTGGCTGCATTCCAAGCTCCCTTGCTCTTTGGAATATCTCATTTCAGGCCCTTTGATACTTTAATGTTGATGCAGCCAGTCCTTACCATGTCTCCTTGGTATTTCAATTGTTTCTTTCTGGCTGCCTTGCAGTATTTTCTCTTTTATCTGATAGTTCTGGAATTTGGCACAACATTCCTTGGTGTTTTCCTTTTAGGATCTCTTTCTGGAGGGGATCAATATATTCTTTCAATAATTATTTCATGCTCTGGTTCCATGATATCAGGACAATTTTTCAACACTAAATTCTGTAATATTAAGTCTAAGCTTTTTTTGTCTCTTTGATGTTTTCAGGAAGATCTATAATTCTCAGGTTGTCCCTGCTTGATCTATTCTCAAGGGCACTGTCTTTGCTGATGAGGTATTTATTTTCTTCCATTTTGTTTCTAGTTTTTGGTTTTGTTTAACAGACCCTTGCTATCTCATGAAGTCATTAGTTTCCACAGATTCCATTTTTTTCCTAGAAGAATTTTCTTCCTTTACATTTTGCAACTCCTTTTCCAATTGGTCAACTCTATTTTTAAAAGAGTATTCAATCTGGCCAATTGAGGTTTTGAGAGAATTATTTTCTTTTTTTGCATTTGCCCAATTGAGGATCTGAGGAAATTATTCTCATTTTATATTTGTCCAATTGTATTTTTCCAATGATTTGTTTTCTTGTTGCAAGGTATTAATTTTCTCTTCCAAATTTTCCAATTGATTTTTAAACTCCTTCCTTATTTCTTCAAGGAAGTCTTTCTGTGCTGGAGAGCTGGTCATATTCTCCTCAGAGGTTCTAGGTCTCTCTGAGTTAGTGTCTTTTCCTCCCAAGAATTTTTCTATAGACCCTCCTTTCACTGGCCTTTCTTCATTATCCTAAAACCTTGTGTTGGGGAGGGGCTGGTTCACAGTGGTTTGGCGTTGGGATTCCTAGAGGCTTTATTTCATTCACTGAGTGAAATATCTCCAGCTGGCCAGTAGGTTGTGCTAGAGGTCTTGCTCTCTGAGTGTTATATCTCCAGCTGGCCATTAGGGGGTGCTGGTTGTTTTCTCTGGCGTGTCTGTGACCTTGATTGAGACCTTCTCCCTTGGCCTAGAGGGAGTGGTTGAAGCTGTTAAATACTTTTATCTTTGTTCAATAGTGGGCTGTACCTTGGGATGAGGTCATGACTCTCCCTATTGTCAGCTGAGGTGGATCTGCTGCTAGGCCTTAGCCTGGGGCAGAGGTAGTCTGTAACTGTGCTTGTTCTGGGAGAAGGCTTCAGCTGGAATGGAGGTGTGAGCTCTGAGTTCTTCCTGATCACAGGGGACTCAGGAATAGTCTCTGCAACTGTCCTGCTCAGGAACTCTCCCTCCAGCCCTGCTAGCAAGCTCCAGGGGGCCAGCACCACCACTGATGCCTCTGCTCTCTAGTCGACCCAAGGCCCCCCACCACCACCAGTCAACCAGGCTGTAGCCCCACCATTGATCACACCATCTGGTTCTCAGACCCTCAGGCTCCAGCCCAGCTGCTAATGAGACTAATCTGAGGCTGATCCAGGCTCCCAAGCTCTTACTGGTCCTGTGCTCCAGAGTCTTCCCTCTGCACCTGGACTCACCCATGATCTCTGAAGACAGATCCTGAGGTGGATGTTCTTCTCCTGGCATTTCTTTCTGGGTTTTGTAGATAGGATTTCTGTTAAAAGGGTTGGTTCATATCATTTATAAGGGAAGATCGGGAGATTAGTACTGTGCCTGTCTTCTCTCTGCCATCTTGGCTGGAAGTGTTGAGTCTTTCTTATATGAGGATCAATTGCAGAAACTGGAGATGTTTATTCTGGAGAAGACAATACTCAGTAGGGACATGGTAACTCTCAGCAGGTATTCAGAATGCATTCATATTTGAAGAAATATTTTTCTTGCTGTATTTTACTTCAGAAATTGAGGAAATTGTGAAAGAGGTTAATTTGGGTGAGGTGTGAGGACAATCTTCCTCACAATTGTCCTAAAGAATAAGGGTTTTCTCTGGGAAACAATGAATTTCCTTTTATTGATAGTCTTCAGAGTATGGAGGATTACTTGTTAGCTGTTCTTTGTACAGATGCTTTTAGGGATAAGAGTTGTGATAAATCTGAATTTTTTTCCAATTCCAATTTATTATTTTTTTAAAGTCTAGATCATGCCATTCTCTTGCTTAAAATTTTCAGAGATTGCTTATCATTAAAAGAAAAATTTTCAATTTGAATTCTATAACAATCTTGCTCCAGTGTACTCTTTTAACCATAGTTCTCATTGCTCTCTTTTATCTCTTCAGTCATACCAAATTAGACTAGTGGCTATTTCCCAAACTCTCCAATTCATTTTCTGACTTCATACATTTGCAGATTCTATTCTCTGTAGCAGAATGGATCCTTTCCTCATCTTCATATGTCACAAAACTACATAGTTTAAAATTTAAAGCGACCTTAGGGATTGTCAAGTTCACTCCATCATTTTGCTAAAAAAGTGATGTCTCACAAGATTACACCAGAAGTAAATGGTATATTGGAGTTCCAAACTCCAGAACCTCTGACAAAAAAAATCAATCAATCATTTCATTTAAATGGAAGCAGGCTGACTAATTAAATATTTACTTTCTCAAAATCCTCCCCCTTTGTTTAAGTCAGATGCTACCTCCCTTCAGGAAACCTCCCTGGTTTTTTTTTCCTTTTCCTCTTCAAATGAACAGATGAATATTTTCTTTGTGTACCTTCATTCTCTTTGCAGACTTTTTCAAGGATTATTCTTTAGTCCCATCTTTGTTTAATTTATACTAACTGTACTTGTTTAAACACAACACATTCTTTTATCCTAAGAAACAATTTTCATATAAGTAATATTTTGTTACTATTTTTGACTTTTTGATATGGAAGACAATGTTATACATATAATATATACTTAATGTAAACTGTTTTCCTTGAAATATTGGCTCTTATTCACATAATCCATCTAGTATATCCAAATCATATCTTATCTCCATGAGGTAAAAGCTTCTTTTTCCCCTATAAGAGAAAAGTTTCTTTAAATATGCAATCCCTTTCAGGAAATGCCTTTACCAATTATTATAAGAAATGCACTTTAAGATTCTCTTTGTGCTGCTTTCTTGTTAATGAGCTATTTATAAGTAACCTACAGCTCAAGTTAATTTGCATAATACTGGTAGGAGATTGATTACTTGATTTTCTCTGACTGAATGGCAGGAAAAATTGGTAAGAATTTGGCAGAGGAGAAATCTTTCCAGCTACACTTCTGAGAAAGGTGACCCAGTATTCTAGATTTTATTCACAAAAGTCTCTAAAGGGAATGAAAGACGCCTAGAAGATTCATAAAGGAGCCAGTATTATGATGTTGATATTTCCAATTTACCTTGTTAGAGATTTTTAGGGAGGGAGCTAGGTAAGAGCATTTATTATAGGACCTACTATGTGACACTACTAAGGGCTTTTTATATGTTATAATTAGCTCAACTATTCTTATTTCTGTTTTCAGTTAACTTGAACAAAAATATTTATCTGCTAATTTCCTCATGACATTTCTTTGTATAAGGTTAGAAGAAAATGGAGTATTTGCATTTGGAGCTTGGGGTACCCCTTCCTAGCTGGGGCATAGTGATTAAGAGACTAGAACAGTAATAATAGACAGCACAAAATATAAGAATCTAAAAAAAAAGATAGACTTTAAAAGGAAGTGAGAAAGAGGATGGGGATGTGATGGTATGAATCTCCAGAGCTGTCAGTCTCATGTAGAAAGTGGTAGCCATTGGAAAGGGTGTTAAGAACAACAAAAAAAAATTAATACAGAGGCAATACAGGGGCAATACAGAGAAGAGAAGGTTCTTGGTCCTTACAAAATTACTAATGTTACTGACCTTGTACCTAACTCATAATATTTCATTTTACTAATAATTGATTACTGCATTTTTGTTTCCTGTTTTATGACTAGCTACATTTAAAGTACTGGAAAGTTAATTTAGCCCCACTGAAATGCATGGCTCAAAAGGAAGAACATTGGATTTTTCTTCCTTCATATTCTCTGTGTTCCAGTCAAAACTTTTTAGCTTGTTCTTCTCCAGTTACATCACTTAGTTTTCTATTTTTATTTCTGTATAGGCCTGAAATGCTCTCCCTCTATAGCTCTCCCTCTTGAAATCCCTGTCTCTTTTCCAGACTCAGTTCAAATGATACCTTTTTACATGAATCCTCTCCCATCTGGAAAGGAAATATGGCTTAAGAGATAGACTATGGGACTTGAAATTTGGAGACTAAACTTGAAATCCTATCTTGAATAATCAATAGCTGTGATATGATATCTTTGTTATTTAATCATCTATTTTCTCTTATTCTCCCTTTTCTCATCAGGAAAATAAGGGAGTTAGAATAGATGTTTCTCATATCTGTTTAGCTTTAAATCTATAATGAACCCAAGTTGTTAACATCCCCATCCCCAAATTAATGTTTATTTTCTTTTAAAATGAATTTTATTTTTTGTCTTTATATAGATTATCTATATAAATGATATTTGTCTTTCTCTTTCCCTGCCAGAAATAGAATGTGAATCCCTTGATGGAAGAGATGATTTCATATTAATCTTTGTATTCCCAGAGACTAGCATAATGTCTGATATGCACTGTAAGTCATATAATAACTTATTTTAAATTAATAAAAGAGATAAATGACTTGAATTTGAATCATAGCTCTTGACTTGAATCTTAACTTTAGAAAGGTATACCTGTCTAAAGCTGGGCAACTAAGTGAGCAGCAGGTAGAATGCCAAATTGAAGTCTGAATAATCTAAGTTCAAATCTAGCTTCATACAGAAGGATTAATGTTATCTGAATATAGACTAAAACATCCTAATTTTCACATCTTTCTCTTTTTCTTTCTTCCATTCATGTCTTATTTTTTAATTATGATTTATTATTACAACCTCATGTTGTGAAAGATGTATCAGAACAGAAGGGACTAAAAAAATCATGAGAGGGTAAAAAAATAAACATAAAGCATAGAGAAATTTTTTTAAAATGGAAAAATAGTAAACTGTGATTTGCAGTCAGACTCCATAGTTTCTTCTCTGGATGTGGGTGACATTTTCTATCATAATTCCTTTAGCATTAATTGTCTTTGATTACTGTACTGGTGAGGAGAGCTACATCCATCATAGTAGATCACTACACAATGTTGTTGTTACTATGTAGAATGTCCTCCTGGGTCTGTTTCCTTCATTCAGCATCAGTTCATGTCAATCTTTCCAGGCTTCTCTTTCAATCAAGTTTTCTTGCACAAAATAACTAAAGTGACAGCATTTTGCATGATTGAATATTTTTAACCTTTATCAGGTTGCTTACCATCTTGGGGGAAGGGGATAGAGGAGCAAAGGAGAGATAATTTGGAAATTAAAACATTTAATAAAACTCATTTTTACATTGTTTTACATGTAATTCGGGGAAACTAAAATATTATTTTAAAAATAAATGCAATGCTTATAAAATAATGATGATGATGATAAATGTCTTGATAAAAATGTATTATTCACTGAATTACTGATATGGTTACTTTGCAAAAGTGGAAATGGAATTAGTCTGCTGTGACCCATTTGATTATGAATGCATACTAACAGAAAGAAAGCTAGGTGATGTTGAAGTCTGAGGAGACAGTGATGCGGACATGAGATAGGGGATGTCTAGAGGTTCTCTACTGTTTCTGTGACCACCACTTAATATATTATGAATTCATACAAGCAGAAAATGGACAATATTTCTTTCTATAATAAACTAACCCAGGACCCAATACATGAAAGCATTTCTTTCCCAGAATCTAGAGTCACTGGTGAAACTCTTAAGCATCAGAATTTTACCTTTCACTTCAGTGTTGAATCTTCTTCCCTCCTTTCCTTTCTCTGCTCTAGGTTTTGCACATGTATGATTGAAAATTATCTCTCCCCAAAGATAGAAGTTCAATTTTATGAACACATCTTTCTCCCTGCTTACCCATCATATTTCACCTTTGAAGTTGTTTATTTTCAATTGATTGGAACTGCACAAAAGAAAATGAGGAGAGGAGGAAAAACATGTAGGTGCTTTTCAAATAACAGGCTTTGAGTCCTAAATAGTTAGGGAGAGCTTATTGTCAATCATTTGGAATTTGACATAAGCTGAATGCTGAGCAAGGAACCCCATTTTTTTATTTCCCATAAAAACACTTTGGTGTTATCTTAGAATCAGAGTGTGGAAAACGAGGCCAGCTCCCGGGCAACAAAAGGAGTAGCTCCAAAATCTCCAAGCAGAAGGTCCTTTCTATTTGCTGGGTCATGTGCCAGATTCCATTTTCTATTTAAGAGGAACCGATTTTACACATCCAGATAGCTACACACACCAAATTGTATTTGTTTTAAAATAATGAATAGGAGCTTTATTATAGCCTGCTTCTCCATGGGGTGTGCCTTCCTGAATTTATTTCTTCTGCATTAGCAAAGCTTCATTACAACAGATAAACAGGCTCAGGCACCCGTGCTGGGAAGCTGTGGAGTCTCTATGCAGAATGGATGGCTCTGTCTGTCCTCCCTGTCTCTCTCAATGATAACCTCAATGGAGGATTCCAGCAGGTCCCTGCCTCACCAGGGAAACTGGAACTGTCAGAGACAGGGAAATGAGTCTGCGGCACCCAGAGTGACTGCCTTTCGAAAGAAAGTGTTGCTATCAGCTCAGAGGGGGGAAACCAAATGCTAACTACGATGCTATTCCCCACTGTTCCCCTGAGTGGGCATGTGGACAGAAATCTCCATCTTCCTGCCAGAAAGCCCAACAGCCTGCTGGGAGTAGAGTTTCAGAAGGAACAGGAGAAGCTAAGGCATAGCAGGTAATGGGGAAGAGCAAATCACTTCCCACAGTTAAAAAAGTGGTCTTTGAGAGAACAACCATCTGCATGTTGGACTCATCAAAAGACCGGTCACTACAATCCCTGGAAGAAGAACAAAGATGGGTAGATGATGGTGAGGTCTGGGGAGACAGTGATGAGCACATGACACAGGGAATGTCTTCAGTGTCTCTACTGTTTCTGTGACCACCACTTAATGATCCTCATAATACAATGTTTACAAAGTACTTTCCTTAGCACAGCCTTTGTTTTACATAAGACAAATATCATTCATCCCCATTTTAAGGATTTGTAAATTGAGGCTTATCAGACTGTTCTACCCAAGATTACTCAGGAAACTCAGGTCCTTCGACTCCAAAACCAATGTTTGTCACACAGTATCATGCTACCTTTAGCATACATCAATACATTATTATAGTATACAAAGTATGTGTTACTTTTATTTTAATATTCCTTAAATATATGATGAGAGTGATTCTATTTGAGAACCAGAATCAGAGCTGTAACTAGAACAGAATGATCAGGGAATTGATCCATGGTGTCATAATTTAAGATTAATGATAGAATTTGCAGTCCTTCAGGGTCATAAAGGCACTTTACTTTCTACTTGGTATGTCATTTGATTTCTTTTGGACTCAATTTCCTTATTTGTAAAATGAACAAATTAGGGTAAGTATCTAAAGTTCCTTCTAGTTATAAAACTCATGAGATGAGCTATTGTTTAATTATGAAGAATAATTAGTTTTTCAAAGTATGCTACATTCTATGTATAGGTGAGGAACTATAGGATCGCATAAAATACTCTCAGACTTAATTGATATGTCTTTATTTTGCTCATCTGTTGTTTTCTACATTTTCTTGTCATTTTTTCTTATGAAGAATTATTCTCTGATTAGAGTAATGACCCCCCCTAACCCCTCATTACAAAAACTTCTGATTACATCTCTATTTCCTATCTGTCCCCATGAATTATCAAGGCATGTTTGGAAATGGAAACCCTAATGTCATATTTCTTGGTGATAGGTCTTGAAACTACCACATTTACTTCCTGGCTCATACAGGGTGACAGAGTGAAAAGAGAATTGATTCTTAGTTCCGTTTCTGTCTCTGACATTTTCTATTTGACTTGTGTCAAGTCCCTTCAGTTCCATGGACCTTAGTTAACTCATCTATAAAATGAAGGTTTTGGAGTAGTCACTGAGGTTTCTTCCAGCTCTATGCCAATGATTCTATGATTATTCCAAAAAGGCATCTCTGGAAGATTCATTGAATCAAGATATTCTTGAAATATAATCCCTATAGTCCCATATGTGTGCTCATCAGTTCAGATCTTTAAGATCCTTAATGTGGTACAAATACAGTGGAGCCACCTCACCTATTTTCTTTCCATGTTCTCACATTCATAGAATGGCAGAGCTTCTCACTTACACCAAAACTTTGGCTACTTTCTAATGGCAAAGATACATCACATGTGAAACTGCAATCACTTTCTTTCTGATCTGAGCCTCTACCTATGTCAATCTTCTCTTCTCAGCCCTAGGGTCACCAAGCTAATGATAAAAAAAAAAAGTACAACCATAACCACTTAGTGTCTTAGCAGAAGATGATTATGGGTGACTTT
Organism: Macrotis lagotis; assembly: GCF_037893015.1. Classification (NCBI taxonomy): domain Eukaryota; kingdom Metazoa; phylum Chordata; class Mammalia; order Peramelemorphia; family Peramelidae; genus Macrotis; species Macrotis lagotis. Next base: position 38,502,925 of record NC_133661.1, on the reverse strand, counting down.
AGTTCAAAAAAGATGAGTGGTCAAGCTTCTGGCAAATTGTCTTTTTAGTCTTAGCTCATCTGTTCTTCCACAGTCAAGTATAGAGATTACACCCTCAGGGGAATGCTTAATGGTGCAGTTCTCCATAGGTTTCAAGAACCCTGCACTCCCTAAAATGTTCTTTGCACATTTGTGGTCTTAGAATGACATAAAATCCATAGTCCTATTGTTGCACAAAGCTCAAAATCTATTCCACAGATAATGATTCACTGCCAAAGACTTTGAAGAGGATAACATCCACATCATGACTTAAAGAGGTCCCTGGTAGAGGTACTCATTGCCATGTAATAGTGGAAATATCATATATGGTAGTCAGGAATGACCAGAATTCAAACTCTTATTTGTTAGAAAAACCTCTTTAACACTTAAAGACTTTCACCAAATAATCCCTTTTTTACTTTTTCTTTCATCTTACATTTTACTTCTGTCCTTTGTATGATATAGTAATGCTAATCTGCTGACTATTTTTTCAAGAAGATATTCTTGATTTGCATTCAAGATGGTGGAGAGAAACCTGATTGTTCCTGAGTTTCCCTCTTAACATATCTTGGAACAATTAAATGCATCAAAGTTCAGAGTGAAACATTTTCCAGAATGTCTGTTGTGGGGAAAATGGAGGAGCATGGGGAAACTGGGCACATAGAGCAGAGACCCAGTAAATAGGCAGCAGGATGAGGTAGGAGAACTAACCTGAGATATTCAGTTGTGGAAGTAGAGGTTTTAGAGCCTGACTATAATGGTATGCCTCTGGTGATCCTAGCTGGGAGGAGAGCCTGGTGTAAATGAAACATCCAGGTGTTTCAGACTGTCCCAAAAGTCCAGGTCAGCCAAGTTCCCCAATACTGACAGCCTATCTAGAGAAAATACCCTTGACATACCTGTGCAAACAGCTCAGACATAGTCTCAGGTATTCCTACCTCTTCCAAAGAGGGAGTGAGCCAACTGAATTTCCCCAAGTTGAGAGAGCCTCTGGTATTTTCAGCGTGGCCAGACTAGTCAAGTGATTGGGCTTCCTATGGTTAATCTGGAGAGAGCTTCAACATTTTCCGCAATAGGGCAGTGACCTCCCTAGCAAAGATGACCCAGAGAGAGAGAACCTCACCTGTCCCTTACCAGTCTGTCCACTGAGAAACATCTAGGAGTTCCTAACATCAACAGCCCAGGACAGTTAGCACACTTCTAGGATTCTCAACAGTGAAGGACTACATTCACGCCCATCCTCCAACATGAGAACCTTGGGATGGGTAGCAAAATTCAAAATGAAGAAAGGCCAGAGAAAAACAGGATCTTTGAAAATTATCTTGGAGAGAAGGATGGGCAAAATACAATCTCAGAATAGGATAGCAGATTGGATGTTACAAGTGAAGTTGTGGAGGAGACTATGAATAGGTCTCCAACCCACAAAGACTTCTTTTTTTTGAAATTTTTTTTTAGATTTTTGTGAAGACAAATGGGGTTAAGTGGCCTGCCCAAGGCCACACAGCTAGGTAATTATTAAGTGTCTAAGGCTGGATTTGAACTCAGGTACTCTTGACTCCACAGCCAGTGCTCTATCCATTGTGCCACCTAGTCGCCCCTCCACAAAGGCTTCTAAGGAAAGTTCAGAAAGGATTTTAATACTCAAATAGGAAAAAATTTAGGGGAAAAATACAAGAGAAAATTAACATCTTGCGCCAAAAAGTGACAGAAGAAAATAAATCTTTTAAAAGTACAATTGGCCTAACCCCATTAAGAAAAAGAAATTGATGAAACCATCAATAAACTCCCTAAGAAAAAGTCTCCAATCCAGATGGATTTACAAGTGAATTCTTTTTTTTTTAATTTTTAGGTTTTTGCAAGGCAAATGGCGTTAAGTGACTTGCCCAAGGCCACATAGCTAGGTAATTATTAAATGTCTGAGACCTAACCCAGGTACTTCTGACTCCAGGGCCTCTGGTTTATCCACTGCACCACCTAGCCACACCTACAAGTGAATTCTATCAAACAAACAAGAAACAATTAATTCCAATTCTACATAAACTATTTTAAAAAAATATGAGAGAGGAGTTCTGCTAAATTTCTTTTATGACACCAGTATAGTGTTGATACCTAAATCAAGAAGAACCAAAACAAACAAAAAATTATAGACCAATCTCCCTAATGAACATTGATGCAAAAATCTTAAATAAAGTCTTAACAAAAAGATTACAGCAAGTTATTACTATGACAATACACCATCATCATGTAGGAATTAAATCAGGTAGGTAGGGATGGTTCAATATTAGGAAAACACTCAACAGAATTGAACATACCAATAACAAAACCAATAGAAATCATGATTATCTCAATAGATAGTGAAAATGTCTTTGACAAAATACAGCATCCATTCCTATTAAAAAAGATCACGGAATATAGGAGAATTGTAGTTTTCCTTAAATAGTATCTATCTAAAATCATCAACACATATATTATAGGTATTGGGGATAAACTAGGAGCATTTCCAATAATATCAGGGATGAGATAAGGATGTCCATTATCACCATTACTATTCAATATAGTATTAGAAATGTTAGTTTTAGAATAAGTGAAGAAAAAGAAATTGATGGAAATAGAATTGGCAATGAGGAAGCAAAACTTTCACTCTTTGCAGATGATTTGATGATATACTTAGAGAGAGCCTGAGGAAATCATTTTAAAAACTACTTGAAACAATTAGCAAGTTCAGCAAAATAGCAGGTGATAAAATAAACACTCATAAATCATCAGCATTTCTATATATGAACAACAAAGACCAAAAACATGAGATATAAAGAGAAATTCCATTTAAACTAACTGCAGACAGCATTAAATACTTTGGAATCTACCTCTCCAGATAAACGCAGAAATTATATGAACACAATTACAAAGCACTTTTTACAGAAATAAAGTCTGATCTAAATAATTGGAAAAATGTCAATTGCTCATGGTTAGATTGAGCTAATATTAAAAAAATGACAATTTTACTTAAATGAAATTATTTATTCAGTGCCATACTAATCAAATCATCAAATAACTATTTTACAGAGCTATAAAAATAGTGACAAAATAATCTGGAGTATTGGAAAGTCAAGAATATCAAAGAAACTGGTGAGAAAAATGGAAAGGATATGGCCTTGCTTTACAAAACCATACTTTAAGGTCACAATCATCAAAATTGCCTGGTACTTGTTAAGAAATAGAGTAATGAATCAGAGAATTGTGATTGGTTCAAAATTAACAGTTGTAAATGACTAGTAATCTACTGTTTGACAAACAAACAGTATTTGACTAAAACTTTTAGCAAAATTAAAAATAGCATGGGGAAAAAATAGGCATAGACTCTCATCTTGCGCCCTATACAAAAATAAGGAAATACTATAATGCAATTAATAGATCAAGAAATGCACTTTCTGTTGGATTGATTTAAAGGGGAGAAATTTATTATCAAAGCAGAAATAGAGTACATTATACATTGCAAAATGGATGATTTTTACTATGTAAAATTATATTTGATTATATGAAATTAAATAATAAAAATAAATAATAAAAGCAAACCTACCAAGATTAGAAGGAAAACAGAAAGCTGGGTAACAATTTACATAGCTAGAGCTCTGATAAAGGTCTTATTTGAAATGTGTAATGTCAGAAGTCATTCCACAGTTGACAAATGGTCAAAGGATATGAACTGTCAATTTTCAAACAAATTTATATTAAATTAAAGCTTTATATAATCCTGTGAAAAATGCTCAAAGTCATTAGTAATTACAGAAATACAATTAAAATAACTATGAGGTACCACCTCACACCTATCAGTTTGGCTAGGATGATGAAAAGGGAAAATGATCAGTTTTGGATTGGTTATGGGAAGATTAGAACATTAATGCATTGTTAGTGGAGTAGTGAATTAATCCAACCATTCTGGTGGGCAATATGGAACTATACTCAAAAAGCAATAAAACTAATCATACCCTTTGACCCAGCAATACCCGTACTAGGCCTATATCCAGAAGAAATAATACAAAATGGCAAAAATTCTATATGTACCAAAATATTCATAGCAGCCCTTTTGTTTTTATTTATTTATTCATTTATTTATCTATCTAGTTATTTATTTAATTTATTTATTTTGAATTTTGCAATTTTCCCCCCCTAATCTTTCTTCCCTCCCGCCATCTCCCCACAGAGGGCAGTCTTAGTCTTTACATTATTTCCATGGTATACATTGATCTAAGTTGAATGTGATGAGAGAGAAATCATATCATTAAGGAAGAAAAATAAAGTATAAGAGATAGCAAAATTATATAAGATAATTGTTTAGGCTTTTTTTTTAATTAAAGGTAATAGCCTTTTGTCTTTGTTCAAACTCCACAATTATTTATACATTACTAAAATATTCTTGTTTAAGAGTAAACATAATACCCCCTACCCCACAAAAATGTGGAACTTCATGAGTAATAAAGTAAAAGAAAGAGAAAAAATGTGTTTCAATCTGTTCTGATGCCATCAGCTCTGTCTCTGGTGGATTGCATTCTTTTTTTTTAAGGTTTTTGCAAGGCAAATGGGTAAAATGGCTTGCCCAAGGCCACACAGCTAGGTAATTATTAAGTGTCTGAGACCGGATTTGAACCCAGGTACTCCTGACTCCAGGGCTGGTGCTTTATCCACTGTGCCACCTAGCCACCCCACTTTCATTCTTTATTCTAAGTCCATCACAGAAGTTACTTCCATATTTTTCCCCAGTTGCTGATTGTAATTCCCTCCATCCATTCTTCCCCATTACCATATATTATATTTTCTCTCTCCTTTCATTCTGTCCCTCTTCTAAAATGTGCTGTAGGATAGCTGAGTGACTCAGTGGACAGAGCAACAGCCCTGGGGCCAAGAGGTCCCTAAGCCTATATATCACCCCAGAGACACAGCAAGTGCCGGCCCATGGTCCTGGATAGAGCACCCAATCCTGGCACCTTGCAAAAAGTAAAAAAAAGATAATGTGTTATATCTGACTATTCACTCCTATGATCTACCCTCTCCTCTATCACTCACATCCTCCCCTTCTCTCCTTTTTACTTTAGATGTCTATAGCCTATTGAGTGTGTATGCTATTTCCTCTCTGAGCCATTTCTGATGTGAGTGAAGTTTCTCCTCATTCCCCCTAGCCTTCCTCCCTTCCATATCATTGCAAAAAAAATATTTTATATGAAATATCTTAGCCTATTCCACTACTCCTTTCTCTTACTCCCAGTATGTTTCTCTTTTAATCATTGACTCAATTTTTACAATATATTATGTTTTCAAATTCATCTCTCTCTGGTGCTTCATCTATAAAAGCTCTTTCTATCTGCTCTATTAAATGAGAAGATTCATATGAGTACTATCAGTATTATTTTTCTATGCAGGAATACATGCAGTTCGTCATTAAGTCACTCATAATTTACCTTTCTCCTCTACTCTCTATGCTCTACCTCACCATATTTGAAGGTTAAACTTTCTGTTCAGCAGGAACATTTGAAATTGCCTGTTTCATTGAAAGTCCATCCTTTCCCCTGGAAAAGGATGTTCAATTTTGCTGGGTAGTTGATTCTCAGTTGCATTCCAAGCTCTTTTGACTTCAGGAATATTATATTCCAAGCACTATGAGCCCTTAATGTAGTTGCTCCTAAGTTCTGTGTGATCCTGACTGCAGCTCCACAATAATTGAATTGTGTCCTTCTGGCTGCTTGTAATATTTATTCTTTGACTTGTTCTTTAAAAATGAGGTCAAGGCTCTTTTCCTGATCATGACTTTCAGGTATCCCAATAATTTTTAGATTATCTTTCCTGAATCAGTTTACCAGATCAGTTGTTTTTTCAATGAGAGGTTTTACATTTTCTTCTAATTTTTCATTCTTTTGGTGTTGAAGTATTGTGTCTTGATTTCTCATAAAGTCAACAGCTTCCTTGAGCTCCATTCTACATCTGAATGATTTGTTTTCCTCAGAGAGTTTTCTTATCTCCTTTTCCATCTGGCCACTTCTGCTTTTTAAAGTATTCTTCTCCTCAATAATTTTTTAAATGTTTTATCCAGTTGACCTATGCTGGTTTTTAACATCTTATTTTCTTCATCATTTTGTGGATCTCCTTGACTAAGCTGCTGACATCATTTTCATGTTTTTCCTGCATCTCTTTCATTTCTTTTCCCAATTTTTCTTCTATCTCCCTTACTTGATTTTCAAAGGTTTTTTTTATCACTACCAAAGCCTGAGCCTAACTTTCATTTTCCTTACAGTCTTTAGATGCAGAAGTTTGTACTTCCTCATCTTCAGATTGAGTATTTTGATCCACCTTGGGATCATAGACAAAGTATTTGTCAATGGTCTGGTTCCTCTTCTTGCTCTCTATCAATGAACCGAGCATGCAACTAAACAAAGTAGTGAAAGAACAAGTGAAAAAATCCGCAATTAAATATCAAACTAGAATTTTTGAAAATTAAAGGTGATATTTAAAAAATGGAAAGGAAAAAACCTATTGGATTAATAAAATTATGAGTTTTATGAAAAAACATTAAATTAGAAATTCCTTTGGTTAATATGATTAAAAAGAAAAGAAAAAGAAAATCAAATTACATATGAAAAATGAAAAAGTTGAATTCACCACCAATGAGCAATAAATTAAAGTAATAATTCAGAACCATTTTTCCCAGCTATATTTGCCAAAAAAATGACAATCTAAATGAAATGGCAGAGCAATTGCAGTAATATAAACTGCAAAAATTAAATGCTTAAATGGTCAAATCTCAGAAAAATTGAACAAGTCATCATTGTACTCACCATGACAAAATCTCCAGGGTCAGATGGATTCATAAGTGAATTACCAAACATTCAAGAAACAATTAGTTTCAATTCTATATAAATTATTAGAAAAAATAGGAGAAGGAGTTTGGCCAAATGTCTTCTATGACACCAATAAGGTGCTGATTCCTAAACAAGAAGAGTCAAAAGAGGGAAAAAAGTTATAGACCAATTTCCTATTAAATGTGGATACAAATATTTTATATAAAATATTAATAAAGTTATTACAGCAAATTATCACTAGCATAATACACTATGATCAAGAAGGATTAATACCAGGAATGGAGGGTTTGTTCAATATCAGAATAACTATTATAAGTATTGATATCAATAGCATATCTATAATATATTAAATAGCATATCAATAACAAACCTAACAGAAAATAATATGATTATTTCAATAGTTGCTGAAAAAGCTTTTTACAAAATATAGCCTTTTAAAAACACCAGAGAGTATAGGAATAAATGGAATGATCCTTAACAATTGGCAATATATTTCTAAAACCATCAAAAAGCATTAGGAGTAAAGGGGAGAAGCTAGAAGTATTCCCAATAAGATCAGGAGTGAAACAAGGATGTCCACTATCACTACTATTATTCAATATTATATTAGAAATGATCATCTTAGTAATAAGAGAAGAAAAAAATTGAAGGAATAAGAAATGATGAAGAAACAAAACTCTCACTCTTTGCAGATAATATGGCATACTTATAGAACCCTAGAAAATTCTCTAAAATATCTTGAAATAATTAGCAACTTTAGCAAAATTATAGGATAAAAAATAAATCCACAAAAATTATCAGCATATCTATATAAAACCCAGCAGCAAGAGATAGAAAGAAGAATAGTAGATAACATAAAATACTTGGGAGTCTACCTACCAAGGCAGACTCAGAAGCTATATGAAAACAACTCTAAAACATTCACACAAATAAAATCAAATCTAAATAGCTGGAGAATTGTCAGTTGCTCATGAGATGGTTGTACTAGTATAATTAAATGATAATTCTATGTAAATTGAATTACTTATTCAGTGCTATACCAAAATTACATTTCTTGACCTAGAAAGATTAATAATTAAATTTGTACAGAGGAATAAAAATTCGAGAATATCAAGGAAATTCGTGGGGAAAAATGCAAAGGAAGGAGATTTACTCACACCAGATCTAAATTATATTATAAAGCATCAATCATCTAAACTGGTAGTGGTTAAGAGATACAGTGATAAATGCTCAAGGGATATGAAGACAATACTTAGATGAAGAAATTAAAGGTAATTAAAGTCATATGAAAAAATGTTCTAAATCATCATTGATTAGGGAAATGCAATTACAAAAACTATGAGATATAACCTATCAGATAGGCCAATAGGACTAAAAAAGGAAATGATCAGTGTTGGAGGGGATGTGAGAAAATTGGGACGCTAATGCATTGTTGGTGGAATTGTGAACTGATCCAACCTTTCTGGAGAAGAATTTGTAATAATTCCCAAAGGGCAACAAAACTGCATATCCTTTGATCCATCAATATAACTACTAGGTCTGTATCCCAAAGAGATAATGAAAAAAAAAGGTAAAAAAAAGCCCACAGGTACAGAAACATTTTTAGCAGCTCTTTTTGTCATAGCAAAGATTTAGAAATTGAGGGGATGCCCATCAATTGAGGAATGGCTGAACAAATTGTGGTATATGAATGTGATGGAACAATATTGTTCTGTTAGAAGTCATGGGGCAGCTAGGTGGCACAGTTAATAGAGCAATGGCCTTGGAGTCAGGAGTACCTAAATTCAAACACTTATTAATTACCTAGCTGTGTGGCCTTGGGCAAGCCAGTTAACCCTATTGCCTTGCAAAAACTAAAAAAAAAAGTTATTTAAGAAGTTATTTAGAAATCATGAAGAAATGTTTTTGAGAAAAACTTGAAAGGACTTGCCTGAATTGATGCTGAGTGAAATGAGCAGAACCAGGAGAAAATTATACACACAAACAACAACTTTGGGTGATGATCAATTATGATGGACTTACTCATTTCAGCAGTACAAGAATCAAACATAATTCTCAAAGAGTTGTGATGGAAAATACCATCCATGTCCAAGGAGGAAATTTTCAAAGTTTAAATGTAGACCAAAGTTTACTATTTTCAAGTTTTAAAACTTTCTCATGTATTATGTCATTTTTCCCTCTCTGTATTTTCCTTCTATTTGGATTTGATTCTCCATTAATACAGATCTATGTTAGCATAAATACACATTCAGAACCTAAAAAAATAACACTTTTGCTCCCAGTTCTGGGCCTGACTGTCTTGCATGCATGGAATAGTCTGTCTCTTCATCATTCACTTCTATGTCCTGACTTCCTTAGAAACAACACAAATCCCTCCATTTACATGAAACATTTATAGTACTCTCCACTACTCTGAGGTTACTTTATACATACTATACCTATTTTTTTTAAACAGGAGATTTTTTTCCATTAGACTGTGAGCATATTATGGATTTGCTATTGGTATTGTTCAGTTATTTTTTCATTCCTGTCAAACTCTTTGTGACCCCATTTGTGACCCCAGATTGGTTAGGGACTTCTAAAAAAACTTTCCTTTAAATCCCCAAATCTTAATAAAGTGTCTATAGCACATTATATACAAAGTATTGCTTGATTGACTGAATTATTGGTTATGTAACCTTCAAACTATTAAGAATGATACTTATTCTCCTTACTCAGTATGGGTGTATTTGTATGTATTTGCATGCATATGTGTGTGAATGTATTTGCAAGTTTATATATGTATATAATAATATATAAGTAAATATACATATGTAAACATCAAATATATTTACTTATATCTATATACATACACACACATATATATACGTATATATATGTATATATATATATAGACATATAGACATATAGACATATAGACATATAGACATACTTGATGTTTGTTTGTCTTTCATTTGGGAAGAAGACCAAGATATCAGGAAGTGATGGCAAGTATGTGAACTGTATTTGAGTGAAAGGGTGCCATGATCAGTCACCAGGCTCACTTTCTCCCCTGCAACTATTTGGATCTAGTGGTCAGGATGACTAGTGATAATCCTCAAAGAGAGGCAATAGGGTTAAGTTACTTGCCCAAGGTCACACAGCTAGTTCGTGTCCAGTGTCTGAGGTCAGAACTCAGATCTTATTGATTGCAGGACCAGGGTTTCCTTGCATACTTATGCACACACACACACACACACACACACACACACACACACACACACACGGCCAAATATTATTTATGCTTTAAAGAAGCAAATTAGATCAGCTTGTAAGTAGAAACTTGAAATCCATTCATGCAAACACTTCCATGCTTACCATTATTTATACTTGCTTATATTTGTTCCTCAAAGCATTTGAGACAGGATACTCCAGGAACCCCCAAAAATCTTTAGAATGAATCCATGAAGCAAAAAGTTCAAACATAGTCAACAATAAATCAAGACTGCATACTTTCCACTTGCCATTATGAATGTATGGAGATACAAAGAACTTAAGACAAAAGAGGCCATTGACTAATGCCCAGGGGAAGATTAGTCTCTTTTCTTTAGAATATTCCATATACCAGATCATGATGAGCATCTACATATCTAGTCACAGTTAATTATACATAGTTAAGTTTCCACTAGAGTAGGTAGGTGGTCCACAGGATGGGTCAAGGAGTCAGAAAGATCTGAGTTCAAATCAACTCAGATAGCTACTAACTTTAGGATACTGTTTGCCTTTGTATAGTGAGCTAGGGAAGGAAATGGCAAATCCCTTCAGTATCTTTAATAAAATCCCTAATGGGGTCTCAAAGAGTTGAACATCATTTAAACAACTTAACATGTCTCTATTTTCCATTGTAATAGGTGAGAGGAGAAGCTTCAACAATCCAAGCATCATGTGTGTTTGTATTTGCGTGTGTGTGTGTGTGTGTGTGTGTGTGTGTGTGTGTCTGTGTGTGTACAATTGGCTTTGGTATATACTCAGAGAGAAACTCAGTTAGACACTGTAGAAAAATAGACTCAGTGTTCCATTGCAGCTGTGTAAACAGCTGTCAGAAATCACTAAGTTGCCAACATTATCTTCTGTAGCAATATTCACTGTGGAATCTCTCCGCAAACTAGCCATGATATTCACTTCTACCACTGACAATGGGATATTAGGGGAAGAATTTTTTAAAACACCCTTAGATGACCCTTCCTCAACCTATATCCAATCATTCCATCATATGGGAAAGAATGAAAGGGTATTTAACTTCTCTTGCCATCAGGCAGAGAAATAAGAGTGTTTGACTTGGCATGATAAAATGAAAGAATCCCATGCCAAGAAGTCATGCTATTTGAGTTTTATTTCTGACTGCCTCTACCTGAGCCTAAGACACAATTTCTCTGGGTCTCAGTATCATCATCTGTACATTAAGAAAAGTAGACCAGATTATCTCTAGTACCTTTACAATTCAAACAAACGTTCTCTAATAATAATTATAATATTCATTAAGTGTCTGTTTAGATGGAAAAATAGATGATGTAGATGTAGAGGTTAATAGATATAGAAATAAATAAAATATAGATGGTATTAAAAAGGAATCATTATATAGAGCTGACAGGAACCTTACAGAATGCCCAATTCTTTCTCTTATTCCAGATCTGTTACATTTTTCAATGTAGTATTGTTGACAAATAATGATCTAACCACATTAAAATCATTTCCAACTCAAAACTTCATGAGGAAGGCCATTCTATTATTGGGTAGCTCTAACTACAAGGAAGTTACTCATTGTACCTAAATCTGCTTTTTGAAATTGCCAGTATGATCCAGTCCAATCTTTTCCTCTCTGATCCAACCCAATTCACCTTATAATAGTTTTTGGAAAATAATTTCCTTATTATATGTAAAAGTAATTTAATGTTAAAAATCGAATTCCAAGTGCTTGCCCTCCCTTCCTCCAAGACATAAAGAAATTTAATATAGCTTTTATATGTGTAAATGTGAAAAAGAGATTTCCATATTAATCATATCATGAAGAAAAGCACAGATCCAAAAAAATGCAAAAAAAGTGAAAAATAGTATGTTCAACTTGCATTCAGACTCCATCAGTTGTTTCTCTGGAAGTTGAATAGCTTTTTTTCATCCTGAGTCCTTTAGAATTGTCTCGGACAATTAGATTGCTGAGAATAGCTAAGTCATTCCCAGTAGATCACAGATTTCTCTCACTGTGCTTAATGTTTTCCTGGTACTGCTCACTTCACTTTGCATCAGTTCATATACCTCAGATTTTTTCAATCCATTATAACAAGTATTTTTTTAAACCTCAGGAATAGGAAAGGCAAGAGTGAACAGTAATCCCTGTCCTCATAGAGTCTAAATTCTAGGAAAAAATGTCTCTTCATTTTGCCTAGGGTGCAAAGGAGAAGCCTTAATATTATCACATGATAGATTTTTGAATCACAAAGATATAGGTTCACATAATGCTTCTCTATCTGTGTGTGAACTCCCTTGGTCAGTTTTTCCCTTTCATTGCACTAAGTTTTACTTATCCAAAAATAGAAATCTTTGGATTAGATAATCTCTAATGTGATTTTCACCTTTTGTTCTCTGAGTCTATGAACTGATGATGTAGTTGAAAACAGTGATTATGAATCAAAGTATTTTTCCTTCTATGGGAAATGTCCATAATGTTTTCATATGTTCTTAAGATTGTACTGAGGCTAGCTAGAGAGAGCTGATTATTAAAATCCCAATGTGAGTATTTATATCTCAAAAATTAGAAAAATAAAATCAGAGCTTGATTTGTTTGTCATTTTTTACAATTCTAGACATAGGAAATTAATGGAGAAAATAGTAAGAATGCAGATTACACTTAAAAATGAAGTCATGTGCACATTTTATTTTTGGAGAATTGTTTGTTAAATATTTACCAGTATATATTATTTTGTTCCTCATAAAAGTAAAGAATAATCTCCAAGGTAGGGTGCTCAAAGAAGGCAATTTTGAGCATATGGAAATTGAGTGATGAATATCCATCTTTGAGGATGGATTGTTCTTAGTTAAATATATCAACCAAATCAATAAGTATTTATTAAGCTCTGTAGGTCTGATACATTTATCGACTATAAGGATTGAAAGGAAAAAAACCAAACAGACTTTGTATTTAGAGATTTTTTAATCTTTTGGGAATGTTCAAAGTAAAATGCAAAGCAATTTTAGTGGCACACAAGTCTGGAGGTGGAGATGGGGTGAGAATCATGTACTAGATACACATTTTGGCAAGTTTTCACCTATCCCTTCATTCTTTAACCTTCCAATAGTTATTATTTCTTATAATTAGATTTCCTCAGGAAAGGACAGTATTGGTAATACAGTCATCCTAATCTAATCCTTCCCCAAATACTGATATTAGAGGTTGTTTCAAAGGGTCATTAAACTGATATACCTTTTATATTCTCTTGTGTTACAGTGGGAAAAAAAAAATATTTGTTCAAATCTTGGTTCCGTCCCTTGTGACCTTGGGCAAATCATTTAATCTGTCTCAGTCTCAGTTTCCTAAATTTAGGAGGTTGGATTATATGACATCTAAAGTATCTATCCACTTAATTGTGCCCAGTGATAAAAGTGATTATATAGTAGAAAATAGTCACACTCATTAAACAAAGAGCTCCATAAAAGCAATAATGTATATGATGTGGCCAATTTCCCACTGGCAATAGTCCTCCAAATACACCAACTTTGTGACTGCAAGGAAGTCATAAGCAAAATGTATTTAAGTATATGAGAAACTGAATCAATTACCTGCCATCTTACAATTGGAGATATTTATCCTGGAAAGGTCAAATAATAAGACTAAGATCCAGATGCCAGCTAGAGTAAATGGAGATCATGTTTCACCAACATACCTTTAGGGTTCTGCTACACTTATGATCAGGAAAAGTGTTTCACCTAAAACTCAAAGTCTGATTTTTCTATTACTCATCTTTATTAACTTGGCTCAGAGAGTCTGGAGCAACCAAAAATGGAGAGGTATAGTCCTGTTAATGATGACAATATTGTATGTGGTAGCTACAGCATGGAATTGAAGATACTTATACAAAGATTCTTTCCTTTCTTTCTTCTTTCCTTTTTCCTTTCTTCCTTCCTTCCCTCCTCCTTTTCATCCTTGCTTTCTCATTTTCTTCCTTTTTTCCTACCTTCCTTACTTTTTTCTTTCCTAATGTCCACCGTACTTTCCTTTGTCCTTTCTTCCTTCCTTCCTTCCTTCCTTCCTTCCTTCCTTCCTTCCTTCCTTCCTTCCTTCCTTCCTTCCTTCCTTCCTAATTTACTTCATCTCTTTTGAAACCCTTGGAAGTCAGATACTTTGCTAAGGAGAAGAAGAAGAAATGCAAAATCAAAAAACAGTTTGCATTTGGCTTCCAGGAGCTTATTTTGGATTAGGAGGAAAGCTTTCAATTCAGCTAAATGAAGGTTTATTAGGAAACTAGGTGTGCATAAGCTGGGGCTGCAGTTTCCTTAGAAAAGATAAATAGTTCAAAAAATCAAGTTTATAGTTGTCATATTCACTAATTTTATCATAAAATATTGGTTTCCACATGATTTAGAGTGGTCAAACAGTAGATATTAGGACTGGGTGGGGGGGAGGTCATTGTTGATTTAGAAAGCAGAGGTTCCTGAAAAAAAATTTAACTTAAGGAAGTTGCTAAATTATCTCTTAAGTATATCCTTATCTATGGCAAGAAGTTGAATGGCATGGTGGAAATGGAGGGGGATGTGGAATCAAATGATTCGAATACAAATCTCACTTCTGTCACTTAGTACTTCTGAGACATTGTACAAGTCACTGAACCTTTCCTTTCAGTTAGTTTTCTTACTAGCTCGTATTTATATAGAACCTACTATTTATTAGACACAGTACTAGGTTTTGCGATATATTTTTAAAAATTTTAATATCATTGCCCTCATGAAACTTACATTTTGTTGTCAGAAATACAGCAAAATCTAAGACAATATACAACAAAATCAATGTAAATACCATGAAATTTGGTATTTACCAACAAAAAAGCAACAAAGAAAGGTGCCCTAGCAATTTGGGACATCAGGCAAGAGTCCTTTCTAGAGGAGAGGAGTGAACTGTTCTTTGAGAAAAACTAGTGTTCTAGTAGATAAACATTAAAAGGGAAGATATTCCTAACATATGGAACAGTCAATATAAAAAGAAATGAGAAGAGATGGAATATCTCATTTCTGGAGCAATAGAAGGTCAAACTAGTTGGCCTGTAGAGTTCATGAAGTAAAGGGAGTCATATAAAATAGATAAATAAATATATTCAATGTAATATTTTATATTTAATATATGGCTATATATTATATATACCATATATTATATTATACAATATTATATTCCTGAAATATAATACAATATAATATATTATTGTTTAATTGTGTTGTCATATCATTTAGTATACTATTGTATACCATTATATTGTATTGCATAATGTATTGTACGTATAATTGCATTGTATCATATAATATAGTATTCAATTTTTCTGCTTATATAAAATTTATGATAAGTAATGGAAAGTCAGGTTGTGATCAGATTTTTGCCATTCTTAAAATGGAAAATAGATGAATTTTATTTATTTCTTAAAGGTCATAGGGAACCATAAGAGTTTATTGAGGAAGAATGAGCTAAGTCCAAATTTGAATTTTAGGAATATCATGTTGGTATTTGTGAAGAAAATGGATAGAGGAAGGACAAACTTGAGACAAATAAAAAGACAATAATCAAACTGAAAGGTAATATGGGAGAAAATTAACATAGGAAAACTATGTAAGTGGAGAGAGAGAGACAGATGTGAGATTTTGTGGATGCAGTTAAAGAAAAAATAATTGACTAAGGGTAAAGGATAGCAAAAAAGGCTCATTCCAGAGAGGGTGAGGGTTTGCAATCAAAATAGAAAAAAATATTATTAGGAATAGATTTTTATAGGGAAAAAATGAGCTCTTTGAACTTGCTTAGGAAAAGATAAAGGAGGAATATAATTATCCTGAAATATTCTCCCAGATGTTTATAAATCTATGCATCATTATTTAAAAAAATGAATGCTTAGCAGAGTGTAGTAAGCACTTATAAATATTGAATGATAGATATTTGCAGAGCAATATGGTCCCTCATAGGTCATATGATTATGGCTGTATAAGTACATGGATTCTTATGGATTATCTAATATAACTTCCTCATTTTACAAATAAAAATGAAATCAAGTGAGTGAAATGATTTTCAAGAGGTCATATTTTTGTTGTTTAGTTGTTTCAGACATGTCTAACTCTTCATGAGTCAATCTAGAATTTTCTTGTCAAACATGCTAGAATGCTGTGCTATTTTCCTCTCCAGTTCATTTGTGTAGATGAAGAAATGGAGGCAAACAGGATTAACCCAGGATCACAAAGTTAGCAAGTGTCTAAGGCCAGCTTTGAAATCAGGAAGATGAATCTTTCTTTCTACAGACCGAATAATCTATCCACTGTGCCACCTACCTGCCCATCCTAGAGTAAATAGAGGGAGTACCAAAAATGGAATTTGAAACAATCATGTCTTATGCATCCAAACTGATCACTCTTTAATCAATCCAATCAAAAGTCCCTCTATTAAGCATCGACAGCAATAAATTCAAAGAGTTGGAATCTAGTAGTCAAAAGAGCAGTGAATTTGGAGAAAACAGCCCTGCCTTTGCTATTTGCTATTTGTGGACCTGAAGAAAACGACCTCCTTTTTTGCAGCTAAAACTATGCCATTTTGAAATTGATAGAGGTGAATTAGATGATGAACAAATCCCTTTTAAACACAAAATCATGTCATTGAGTCACTGAATGAAGCCTTTCAGTGATGGCTACTGAATCCCCTCCCCATTCCATGGTAGCCGATTTGTCTTTAGAAGAGTCCTAATTGTTAGCTACTTATTTCTGATTTCAAGAAAATCTGCCCAAATTCCATCCATTTTTCATATTTCTGCCCTTTGTAGCCAAGTAGCCAAAATGGAATCCTTTCTCTTTATGACATCTCTAAAGATATTTTAAATTATTGATTATTTCCCCTCCCCCCTAAAAAATTTTGCTTTTCTCTCGGCTTAACCTCCTAAGTTGCTTCTGTTGAACTTCTGAAGACTTATAGTCTTCAGGTCTCTTATGATGTTGGTTCTACTCTACTGAATGTACTCCAGTACCATGTTGGAAAATAAAGAATTAAAGAGAGATATAAATTGCCTAAAACAACTACATAGCTAAATCAACTGCCAGGAAACTGTTACCCAGCACAATTTTATGTTTGGAAATTTGGGTTACCCCAATTAACCAAATGGTTTCTCAAATGATTTTTACAAGGCAGGCCCAGTGTTCTGAGTATGTTTGGGTGTATATGTTGGGGAGGGAAGGGGGAGGAATGAATTTTGTTCAAACAACAGGCAGCTGGCCTGTCAGTGAATTTTCAAAAACCATTAGGCTATCTTCACTACTACATGAGCAAACAATCATTTGGCTGCAATGACTGAAACAAATGTTTCTCTTTGAAAATCATTGCTGGTGAAGCAAACATTTAATTTTGACGTCTGCTCTTGGCTGTCAGGATGTGGCAGATTAAGCTTTCTGTTGCCAAAATATCCATTTACTTGGAAGATGTGCCAGTATAGTTGAGACCCTCTTCTATTCTTGTTAGTTTACTTTTACCTCTGGATTTAATTCAATCAAATTCCAAGGAACACATTATTCAATCTCCCCACAAATGAATAGGGATGAGTTGAGATTCGTGAATCTGGGGCAAAGATGACCCACAGTAATGAATGACTTTCCTCTCCTAAGGATAGTTGATGCTGAGTCCTTGACGTACTTATATAGTATTCATAGAAACCCTAAAGAAAATTATGAGCTTTGCTTTCCGTAACTGGGTCTATTCTTCAGAAAAAACATTTAAAGAGATGATTACCCAGATAATTACTTAAAAAAATGAGTAATGAAGCAGTAGGTCAGGGGTATAAAAAGAAAATGAGACTGAAGTTAAAAAACAGTCACACTATTTGAATTATGTAATATATTTTTTTTCAAACTTCAGGCCCCAAAATTAAGGTGTATCTTATACGTGGGGGGGAAATACAGTAAATATATAATAAAGATAATAAACTATTATCTTTAATCTTCCAAGTCTTCCTCTTTCCAAATTTGCCCAACTATTGAAGGAGACTGTGGCTCACAACAAAGGTGTTGTCCTCACCTTCTCTCTCTCTCTCTCTCTCTCTCTCTCTCTCTCTCTCTCTCTCTCTCTCTCTCTCTCTCTCCATCCCCATATTCTGTCTATTGCCAAAGTCTATCAATTTTGCATCCTCTTCACTCCTCTAAAATTGCCACCACCAGGGTATAGGCTCTCCTGTCTAGATGCAGGAATGATTGCAATAGCCTACTAGTAGGTTTACCTGCCATAATTCTCTCCCCACTTCAGTTCACACTCCAATTCAGCTACCAAAGTGATCTTCATAAGTTACACGTTGCCCCATTATTTACTTAATTCTAGTGACTCATCACCTTCTAAATACAAACTATGAAATCCTTTGATATTCAAAGTCCCTTCACTACCTCTTCTCTAGTTTCTGGCCATCTTATACCTTATCTTTCCTCCCTTAATAGCATACCTAACAACCTAATGATCCCGGCCTCCATGCTGGTCTTTGAGCAATATTCTTCATCTCTTTTATGATCATTTTTCACTGATTCCCCTACATGCATGGAACGTTCTACTTTCTCCACTCCAATGTTTTGACTTCTCTGACTTTCTTCATGTCACAGCTAAAATCCCACCTTCTATAAGGTCATTCTTGATTCTATTTAATTCAAATACCTTCCCTCTATTGATTATTCCAACTTTTCCTTTGTATAATTTGTTTACAAAAAACTATATATATGCATGATATTTTCCTCATTATTCTTTGAACCCCTCATGACTAGGGAATTTTTTTTGTCTTTATATTCCCACTATTTATCTTTGTGCCTGGCAAATATTTAGATAATTAATAAATGTTTTCTGGCTGATATCTGCATGCATATAAATAAATAAACATATTGAATGCCTGTCTTAGAATTAGGAAGACTCATCTTCCGGAGATCAAATCTGGCCTCAGGTACTTGCAAGTTTGGTGATCCTGGCTAAGTCACTCAGTTCTGTTTGCTTTAGTTTCATCATCTGTAAAATGAACTGGAGAATGAAATGGCAAACTGCTCTATCATCTTTGCCAAGAAAACCCTAAATGGGCTCACAAAGAGTAAGAAACAACTGAAATAATTAAACTATAACAAATATGCATATGTCTATATAATATACAATTCTATGCATAAATGCATATATCTTTGGTTACAGCGTCTGTGAAATGAATGTTGAAGAACAAATGAAAGAAAACCAGAAATGTAATGATCATGAAGAGAAATCAGAGAAAATGAATGTTAAACTGAGCTTTGATCAAGCTAAACAACAGAGGTCTAAGATATTGCTGGGTTCCAGAGCTGTACAGACAGACTGCTTAATAAATTATAACTCACACCTGGCTTTAAATTATTTTTTACTGAAAAGTTTCTTGAAAGGAAATAGGCCACAATGGATGTAACATTGCGATTGGGCAACAGTGACTGATGGGATTCTGCAGTATCCCAGTCTGAAATAACTTGTCTTATTAGTGCTCAAGAGAACTGGCCCCTTGTATTGCTGAAAAAATATGTGGTTTCCAGGATACTGGTTCTGATCTTCCCAAGTCCAGTAAGCAAGAGATCATTTCTATTATTGGGTGGTCACAGAATCTCCTCTACTATTCATTACTGAAATCCCAAGGAGAGACAAGAAAAGTTTGTTTTCAGAATGCAAAGAAAATATATAGAAATGTGCCTACTCCTTGCAAGGCCCCTAATCTTGAGTTATTTATTTCATAAATGAGTTCTCTTGGAAATAAGATGAAGCACCATGCTTACAGTAGCCTTGCAAGTGAACCCAGAAAGTGTTGATCCCCAGGTCATTCCACAGGACTCACTGTTCCTAGTGTCCTTCCTTAAATTTAGTCTAGGATCTCAGTCCTCATCTCTTGGTACTACCATCTTTTCACAGTTCCCTTGCCCTACTGCTCCTCTCAGTCCTCACATCTTAGTACCTCTACTTCTTCTGATACTTCTTTCTTTTTCTGTATCTTCTCCTTTCTTGGTTCCACCCCATCTCCTTCTGGAGCCCTCATCTTTCTAACATCCTCTCTGTTCATTCTCCTGGTTCCTTCAAATCTCTCCATATGTACTGATCTCTATCCCGTGCATGCTTCAGCTCTTGCCTCCTAATGGTCTCACCATGCCACAATGCTCTCATGTTTTCAACCTCAATGTCTACAAACTCTTCTGCCCTTACCTCTTCTACATTTACTGGTGTCAAAATCATCATGCTATCCTTTTAATCTAGGTTCTTTCATTATATTATGATTCAATAGACTCAGAATAACCAGACACAAAAATAATATTTAAGTGATAATAATAATAGTAATTATAATAATTGCATTTACTACTTAACTCATCCTAAATACGATGGGCCGCCACTGACTCCAGCAAACGAATCAATCATAGCCTCAAAATTCTCTCAAGCCTTACCTTGTAAAGATGTCACACTCCCTATCATGCTACCCCGTCATTTGCCTTCCCCAGTCATTTCTTTTTCGCATCCCAATTTCAATTCTACCTATTGTTGTTATTCATAGATGCATTAAGGTTACGTAATAATAAATCTGTGGAAATTATTACTGGGGACATCAGAGAAATAGAGAGAATTAATCAGGCGGTCAATAGGATATTGCATCCAGACTTAGTTGCTCACCTTTCAAACTCATAATTTTCTTTCATTCATGAATTGTTGCAACAAATGACTACCCAGTCTTCCTCATGGAAAAACTTCATCTATATAGATGTTTTCCATTTATCTCTTCAAGCTCCAATTTCCCTAAAGCCTTCCAATCTTCCAATTTCAATTCTGATATTTCTATGCACTACCTATTCGTATCCTACAAGCTTCATCATATTCTTATGCTACCTGTCACATCTTTCTAATGCTTTCACCTCTCTGTCATATTCCCAGTACCACTGAGTTTTTAATTATATGACAATTATGAAGACCTTATTCTTCTCCTTTATTTCCTTCTGTATTTCCAAATTGAATTCTAGTGGGAAGAGAATAGGATTTAAAGTCAGAAGTTCAAGATAGATGCCCCGATTCTGCTTCTTTCTAAGTAAACTTGGATAAATCACTGGATCTCTTTGAATGTTCTTTTCCTAATCTGTTCATTGAAACACAAACTGGAAAGTCTGTGGTTTTTCAGGTGCTTTCCACATCTGAATTCTATTTGCCGTGACTTCCTCCTCCTGGTTTCTCCACAGGTGGTACCCATTTTGTGTCTCAATTCGAGACCATATTTTCAGTGTCAGAGCATCTGATACTAAGTTAAAGTTTTGGGGAACTTTTGAGGCAACATTTTCATTTAATTAGTGCCACTGGGATATGGATAACTTGGAATCAAAAAATTTGAGAGGCAGAAAAGACCTTAGAACCCATGGTAACATATCTCACAAATTGTACAGCCTCTGATTGATAATCTCCAAAGAGAGGAAAATCAACACCTCACTAGGCAGAAAATTTCCCCTTTTTAGTTTTTATTTTTTTTAATATTTTCTTTCATTGTTGTTTGTTTTATTTTTTTCCTCCCTGATCTCCAGTCCAATTCACCTCTGAACTTCTCTCCATTGCTCTTGTTACTGCTTTCTGAGGTCAAGCAAAAGAAGTTGAATCCCTCCTCCTTCTTTTAGGCCTCTCAGTACTTGAAGATAGCTGTCCTTCCTCATAAAAATATCTTTGTCTAGCTAAAAATTATGTAAGCCTATCCTCTTATAGTGTGGACTCAAGACTTCCACCAAAAGCAAGGAACTGGAAATATTAGACACTGTCTATCATGGTCTTCAGCAGGACCAATTTTACTAGAATCTCATTAATTTCTCTACCTGACCCTAGGGGCATTAGTATAGAAGACACATAAGTTTCCAGTATTTCCCAAAGTACAATATCCAGGGGATTCAATAAAACAAAAGAGATAAAGAAATGAAAGTTAGTGTATTTTGTGTGAATGCGTCTATGGACATGTGTATGCAATTAAAGATGTGAACACTCAGAATAAGGGAGATCTAAGCTCAATTTCTGTCTCTGATCACATTTTCTGTGTGATCTAGACAAATCTTTTAATATCCCAATACCCCAGGAATTCTTTGAAACATTAAGTCTCAGAGTAGTTTCCATCTGTAGTGCTAGAGGTGGTTTGTTTCCTGGATTTTCCCTACTCCATTAAAATTATGGTTCCATGACATTGCCTTCTTAATGTGGGTACATTTCCTGACTCTACCCAGGACTTTCTTTTCTCTTTCAAAGATCTTGCAAATTCCTATAATCCAAGTGTCATCCAAACAAACTCTATATTTGTTAATATATAATATGACTTCCAATTCAGTGCATCCAGGCTCTATCTCTCTCTCTCCTGGAATCCATTTGAACATCATTAACATACCTGCTAGTTATACATTCAGAAGGATACCATTGGTTTCTCAAACTTTCTGGGAAATCATCACCTTCCCCTGAAAACCTATTCATCTTTGAAACTTTCTTATTTATGTTAAAGATACCACCATCTCCTTACTTTCTTCTCTATTACTTGTTCATTGGAAGAAGATTGTAGATTAAAACTTGTGGAAAAAACAGCACTACCACTTGATTTGAATTCATCAGGCACAATTTGATCTCAGTTTTATCATTGACTCCGTGGTCTGAGGAAAGAAGTTTTTCCTCTATGATCTCAATTTCTTCACTTGAAATACTTTAAGAATGGAGTTGAAAAGGAAGTCACAATTTTACATAACAGAAAAATGAGGACAAAGGAAGCCAAATGACTTGTCTGAGGATCATTCAGGCAGTAAGTATCAGAGATGGAAACTAACAGTTCCACTGACTCATGGTTAATGTTTTTCCAATGTTTTCCAACGTCTTTATAATGATAATTATTAATATTTTTATTATTATTCACACTTAAATGTCACTTTACCTGAAGGACTTACCAAGCAAAAATACTTCCATCTGCTTCAGCAACATGGCAAAATCTAATGCATCAAGCAAACTGATTAATAAGGTTTATGGTTTATATTCAAGGTTCAGGTTCTTAATTATCATTTCAAGATAGTGTGACTGGTGGCTTTCTCATTCATTTAACAACAAATTGCTTTAGTTTGTTTCACTGAATGTCTAGAGTCCTCCAGAGGTTATTCGCATGGCATTTGATACAGACCAAAGAGTAAAGATTCCCATCTCATTAATGTTGCTGGAATTTATTCTTAAATAAATCTTCTTTCTAATAGACATTTTTTCCTAGTTGCAGTGGATTGAACACTGGCCTTGGATTCAGGAGGACAGGAGTTCAAATTCAGCCTCAGACACTTGCCACTTAAAAGCTGTGTGACCTTAGACAAATCACTTAACCCTGATTGCCTCACATCTAGGACCATCTCCAGTCATCCTGATTCATATCTGGTCACCAGACTGAAATGACTCTAGAGGAGAAAGTGAGGCTGGCAACTTAGCACATTCAAATCCAATTCATGTGCTTGTCGTGGCATCACCTGCCTGATGTCAGTCTTCTTCAAAAATGAAGGGCAAACCTTAGATCCTTCCTAGAGAGCACCTCCTTGGATACCAAAAGTCATTTGCCCCTTGTTTTTATTGAGTGAATTGGTAGGAATACATTAATAGTCAGGTAGACGTAGCCTCACATTACCCATTTGATTTGTGCTATTTGTGTGAGTGTGAATAAACAATTTACCTTTATAAAATCCTATGTTTCATATTGTGGAGGACCATAGTGACCAATTAGTACAACCTCTCATTTTACAGGCGAGCCAGCTGAGATTCAGAAAGAGCTTGTGAGTTGTCTAAGATCATATGAGTAGTAATAGTCAGAGTCCAGATTTGAACCCAGGATCAATTTACCAAATCCAGAACTTTTCCCATTTTAGTATGCTGTCTTCCTCTTTAAGACTCAGTCTCCTTGGCTGTAAAATGAGAACTGTAAGGCATGTCTGTAAGGTCTATTGTGGGCACAAATGAATCCTCTCAAGGAGCTCAAACGATATGGTGTTTATAAACCATTGCCCAAATCTTAAAGTGCTACAAAAATTTCAGTAATCAGTAGTTGTGTGACCTTGGATATGTCTTCACATCTCTGAATCTCAATTAGGTCATCTCCAAAGCAGGGCTGATATAATTTATAATTTCTATTTCACAGAGTTGTGATGAGGAAAATCCTTTGATCATAAAGAAATGTGTGGATAAATGCTACCATCCTCTTTCTGGTCTCCTCACTGTTATCATCATCAACTCTTCCTAATAGATTAAATAAAAGGGGTTCTGTTTCATAATATGCCTACTCCCCACATATGCCCACAAATTATTTCTTCTTCTGTTTCTTTGCCAATGAAGCTCATTTACATCTTAAATAAAAATTTCTATATGTCAAATGCAAAATTTTAGTTAATTAGTGACCCTAAATTAGAGTTGTGCATAAGGTTAGGAATTGTGGGTAGTCTGGTGGGGTATAACACATGGGGGAGGGACATGAACAGGATCATTGTAAAACATTTCCTCTTCATAAATAAATGTGCATGTTAATGGTAGAAAAATATACTCTTTGAAGCCTTCTTGGGATTTGTTGTTGGATAACTTGTCACATGTAATTTAGAGGAGACACTAAATTTCTAATGGACACAAACACTGAAGGATCTGATTTTTGAACCTTGTGTAGAGCCTACAAATACTCACACTTGTCTCTGCTATATTTTTTTTTACTCTCTGCAATGTGTCATTTTTTAATCTTCTTTCATTTTTAGTCTTTATCAGATAACTGCCAAAACAGCAAACTTCCAGAATATTGCTATATATTAAGTCTAGGTGACCAACAATTCCCAGACCCTTTGATAAACTAGTGACCATTCTGTGGGAGCTGTCTGGCTTATAAAATTTCTTATATGGCACCAGATAAGAGCTAATAATTGCTTGATGATTGATTGATTTAAAGTCAAAGGCAACACTTCAAATAGAGTCTGAAAAATGCACAGTCCAGGAGAACTTTCCCTTCTTTAACCCTGCACACTCTACCAGTCTTAAAACAACCCAATATTATTAGTTTAGGGGATTATCATCAATGTCTTGACACATGCCAAGCTTGCATTCCAATAATACTCCTAGATAATTTTTTGTGAGATGCACTTCCATCAACTGATACTTTGTCAACCTTATACTTTTAAAACTGATTTCTTTAATTCAACTTTAAGGCTTTAAATCTGTCCCTTTTAAGTTCCACCTTATCTAGCTAAACTCTTTAGTATTGTACTTCATTCAAAATGTGAGCTGCCCATCTTAACTTTGAGTCATCTTTCACAAAATTTCTATTTTTAACTCTATTCATATCTCAAATTAAGAAAAAATAACTAGTGCAAGGTCCAGGACTGATTGATTGGTGTTCCAGTAAGATCCAAGTTGACATTGCATCATTAATAGTGCTTTTTTCCTGAATTTGACTGCCCCCATTTGCATATCTGCAAGAAATGTAGTATCATTTACAATGACTAATCTTTATGTAGCATTTGACAAAAGGATGATAAGGCCTCTAGAGGCCTCAATTCACTATAATAACTACATTGTCAAAGAAATATTTCAGCATCCATCATAAAAAAATGTCCTTTTATTCCCTATCTTTCTATCCCACCACCCACTCTCAGTCATTTGGAATTGATGGTGACTGTATGAGATTTATTGAACAATGAGGACACAGTGTAAAATGAAATTTATCATATATTTTTGGAACATTAATAATTTTAGTCTGAATTTCTTTAGTCATAAACCAGAAAGACAGTAGGTAAGGAGCTATCTTGGAATCAGAAAGACATGGGTTCAAGTCATGCCTATGACACCGTGTGAATCTGAAACACTCATTTAACATCTCAGTGCTTAACGCAGTCGTAATTCTCTGTGCTGCTCAACTGCAGAACTGTTGTCAATGTACTTTGGAGGAGAAAATTTCTTCACCAAATGTTCCCTATGCTAATAAAATTAAGTACTAAACCAAAAAAAAAAATAGCCAGTGTGTCTGCTCGTTTTGTATACTCCAAATGAAAATTTTAAAAATCATAACTGTTAGTAAAGTATGATGGAGTGATTCTAAAACAAAAATTGTATAGGGAGAGATAAAATCAAGTAATTATCTCATACAGATGAGGCATAAAAGGGAAAAATTGATACAAAAGTTGGTAGGGAGAGAGTGGGTAGTACTGGAACCCCATTCTCATCAGGAATGGGTTAAAGAAGGAACAACATACATATGTACATATATATATATATATATATATATATATATATCATCTAAATTCAGAAGGAAATAAGAGGGCAAAAGAATAGAACGGGGGAGAGTTACTAAGGGAGGGTCTTTTAGAGGGTTAAGGAATAGTAAAGCAACATGGCAGGTAGAAGTAATTCAGAGGAGTGAGGAAGAATTGCACAAATATGGTGAGAAGGATGAGGAAAAATAGGATGGAGGAAGTTACAAAAGTAATTGTAGTTTAAAATGTGATTGCATTGAATTTGCCCACAAAACAGAAATGAACAGCAGAATAAAAATTTGAATTCAACAATAGGTTGCTTTCAGCAAACATAAAAATGGGAGATATAAAGATAAAATAAAGGATAGAATTAGAATTTAGTATGTAAAAAATAGAGATCATGATATCAGACAATTAAAATTAAAATAGATTTAGTCAAAAGGGAAAAATAAACTATACCATGTGTCAACAATATTATTTTACTATATTTTAAATTCAAAATATCTAGAGTATAAAATACCTGAGTGTATTCCTGCCAAAACAGATACAGAAACTATAGAAACATAAACTAAGATGTTTTTCATACAAAAAACTCAGATATAAATAATTGAAGAAATATTTATTGTTCGCAGGTAGATAAAGTCAATATAATTTTACAGCAACAATTTTACCTAACCTATTTGTTCAATACCAATTATATTACTAAAAATTATTTTACTGAGTTAGAAAAAATAATTTAATTTGAAAAAGCAACAGGTCAGGACCTTCAAAGAACCCAGCTAAAGGAAGTAGATTTAGCAGTTATCAGACCCTAAACTATATTATAATGCAAGAATATTGTTATCATATAAAAAGGATACTTCAATTACTTTAAATCAAAATTTTGTGATCTAAATAAAACCTATGTAGACAATATAAGGAAGGAATGCAGAAAATTATGGGGAGAAGGAAAACTTTTATAGCCAATCTCTCAAATGAGATGTGATTGGTTTAGTATATTGTTGTGGTATAGGAAATGATGGTTGATTTAGAAAAATACTGACTTAAAAGGAAGATGACATCCATCTTCAGAGAAACGGATGATAGGTAGAAATAATGTGATTGAGTGTGTATATGTGTGTGTGTTCATAGATATTTGTCTATATGTATGTATTTATATGTATATAGGTATATGCAAATATGCCTATCTATATCTATATCTATCTACATCTATATCTATATCTATCTACATTTATATATCTATATCTATGTCTATATCTATCTACATATCTATATCTATATCATCTATGTCTATATCTATATATTTCTATCTCTATATCTATATATCCATACTTAATTGTAGCCTTCTTTAGGCTGGGAGAAGGTGGAGGCAAAATAAGGTAAAAATTGCACAACAGGGAACAAAAGAAAACAGTAGGAAATGAAGAAAAACTGACCAGCTTTGAAAACAATGTGTGGTATCTATTATATAGCTTATCTTGAAATGGAAATTATATATATATATATATATTATATATATTGAATCTTGTCTTATGGTCTACTGTATCCATGGCAATATTATTTTTCTTTTCTAATTTTGTGTTTATTTTAAAACATTTACCCAAAAAAAAAAAATCACAAGAGTTGGAACAGAAGATTTGTAGTTACCCTCTACTTTAGTGCCTATCTGAACCAAATCCTTCATTTTATAGAGGAGCTAATCAAGGACAAGTGACTTAGGACTAAAATAATTTAAAACTGGTTATGTGATCCAAACTTTTTATTGTACAGATGAAAGTGCAATAAATCATAGACGTGAAATTCCATGGTCAACATGACATAAGTATAAAGTGCCATAGCCAAGACTTGCTTCACAGGTTGGTTAAGAATGCAATGCTTTTGGCGGCTAGGTGGTGCAGTGGATAGAGCACTGGCCTTGGATTCAGGAGGGCCTGAGTTCAAATCCAACCTCAGACACTTACTAATTACCTAGCTGTGTGGCCTTGGGCAAGCCACTTAATGCCATTGCCTTGAAAAAAAATCTAAAGCAAGAAAAGAATGCAATGCTTTTCTGGTTATTCCAAATTGCTCACCCCAAATTGTACATGGATTATGATGCTTATATTTGAATAATATTATGATTTATATGGGACTTCATTTAAGTGACTGTTAGTGCTATGACTCTTGGCTAAAGAACCTCTATTCTTAAGGTACTGCATTTACCTTTAAACACCAGCACTTGTTTTCAGTTGGATGCCTCTTTGATGAATGCCAAGAAGTTACATGTCATTTGTATTTTAGGACAGGAATGGATTGACAGATCCACATTTCCAGCATCATGAATAGCCCCAATTCCACATGCCCACTTAAGCTATCCTTAAAGGCAAAGTGTAGTTGTGGGGAATTTTAATGTTCTGGGATCTGTTACTCCCCTCCCCCCAATCTTATGATGAAGCTTGTACATGAACTAATGGGAAATAAATTCCAGTTGTAGAAGATATGCACCTGAAGTACATTTGAAGGGAGGAGGCTGTGAGAGTGGAAGGTGAACTAGATCTAGTATTTTTTTCAGTGTGGTAGAACTTCCAAAGTAAAAACTCTCCAGGATTCAAATTGGCAACTTGTCTTTAATGTATAGTCTTTGGAGTTGCCTGAGGGAATTAAAAGGTTATATTGGGGGTGAGCTAGGTGGCACAGTGGATAGAGTACTGGCCTTGGAGTCAGGAGTCCCTGAGTTCAAATCCAACCTCAGACACTTACTAATTACCTAGCTGTGTGGCCTTGGGCAAGCCACTTAACTCTATTGTCTTGCAAAAAAATAAAAAAAGAGGTTATATGGCTTCTCCCCTTTCATATAGCAAATAAGCATCCATGGCAGGGTTTGAAGGCATATTATTTAATGTTTGATATCTATTGAGGCACGGTGTCTGCCAACCTGTAGTGAACTATAAAGGAAAGTCTTATGAAATTTTTGTTTAAGAACTTAATTTTCAAATCAGGAACAGGAAAGCTAGTCCACCTCTGTGGTCCTGACTGAAAAATAAAGGGATGAAGTAGAGAACCTCAAAGTTTACCTCCAAACTATTTATTTATGATCCTATATTATTGTGAATTTTACAATACAACACAATGTATTGACAAGTGTATCATGGCAAATGTTTAACAACTTGATTTCCAAAGTAAAAAAAAAGCACACTTTTATTTTAATTTTCAAATTTTGTACATTTTTTTCATCATTTTTAAAAAAATCTAGTTAATTAACAATAGAATAAGTCAAGTCATGATTTGATTTGCTGATTTTCAAGGTACAAAAGCCCACACTGAAAATTTATCTTCATCTGAGTTATTGAGATCTGGATTCATGCATTTCTGATTTTGATATGCAAATATTTTCTACACTTAAAATTAGGGAAATAAAGCTCTTAGAGATAAAATTTCTGGATCTGATTCCCATCGGTAAATGTCAGAGAACAAAAATCCAGGTCTTTTAGCCTCATGCCAGACTTGTGCCTCATAATAAGCAAATAACAATACAAGGGAAACTAACTTTATAACAGGTGATAGAACTGAGATTTCTCCTCATCATCCAACCTCATAAGCTAACCCATTTTGTTCTTCATTGATGACAATGAGTATACAGAACTTTTCTATAACATAGAGATCATCCAAGTATAGATGGGAGGAGATTTAGAATTTCAAGCATCCTTTCTCCCCTCTGCAAATTCAGTGATCCCATCAGGAAGTGCAAAGGTCATATTTTATATCTTTACTCCATGCTTTAGAGAAGCCCAGAAAAATTGTTATTTCTCTGTAGTTCCAAAGTGAGTGTGAATGCTGGGTGAGAAGTGTGGAGTTTTCTCCAACTAGATCTCATTAGTTTTATAGCCTTGAGGTCACTGAAACTGAGTAATAAATGAGACCTAGAGAAGATCTATGGAGGAGCCTGAGTAGAAAGGAAGTAAGGGAGGTCACAACAAAAAGGAGAGGGAAGATTATCTAGGGAATAGACATCATGTTAAATAAAGAAAGTCTATAATAAGGAAATCAATAGGGTGGCCCTATATTGTTAGGGGCTGTGAACAAGAAAAAGAATGTGACCATGTAGTCTGGAAAATTAAACCTCGGTCACTGGTTTTGCCACTTTTCTTCCTTATTCTTATAGACTTTCTGTATCCAACATGAGCAGGGTGGAAGCATTGGGAGAACAGAAGATAAAGTCAAATCAAAGTATGATTGGCTAGTTCATGCAAGTATGTAAAAGTAATGGTATTGAGTATAAGGGGAATGTCAATGGGATGAAAGAGTGTGAGAAGGAAATGTCTATTCCTGAGTGGAACAGAGCAATAAGACATTGTAATTCAAGTTTTCAGGAATGGGTTGCTCATGGATTTGCAATGTTCCTTCATAGCAAGCTCTATTTAGGGAATAAGGTAGGAAAGGATTCCTGAACAAGAAGGCAACACATAGAGGTAATAAACTCCCAGTTTTTGTCTTGAGGAAGATTTCTCATTAAAGTTCACTTTCCTTGTGAAAAGACAATATTTGAATCTGGATATTTAATATTCACATTCCTGCTGTATGGGGTGCTGAGAGGACATTAGGTCTTTTTTTTTAAATTTTTATTAAAGATATTATTTGAGTTTTACAGTTTTCCCCCAATCTTGCTTCCCTCCCCCCACCCCACCCCACAGATAGCACTCCGTCCATCTTTACTTTGTTTCCATGTTGTACCTCAATCCAAATTGGGTGTGATGAGAGAGAAATCATATCCTTAAAGAGATCAGAATTCTCAGAGGTAACCAGATCAAACCATAAGACATCTGGGTTTTTTCCCAAATAAAAGGGAATAGGCCTTGTACTTTGTTCAAACTCCACAGCTCCTTATCTGGATACAGATGGTACTCTCCTTTGCAGACAGCCCAAAATTGTTCCCAATTGTTGCGCTGATGGAATGAGCAAGTCCTTCAAGGTTGAACATCACTCCCATGTTGCTGTTAGGGTATACAGTGTTTTTCTGGTTCTGCTCATCTCACTCAGCATAAGTTCATGCAAATTCCTCCAGGTTTCCCTGAAATCCCGTCCCTCCTGGTTTCTAATAGAACAATAGTGTTCCATGGCATACATATACCACAGTTTGCTAAACCATTCCCCAATTGAAGGACATTTACTGGATTTCCAATTCTTTGCCACCACAAACAGGGCTGGTATAAATATTTTTGTACAAGTAATGTTTTTACCCTTTTTCCTCATCTCTTCAGGGTATAGACCCAGTAGTGGTATTGCTGGGTCAAAGGGTATGCACATTTTTGTTGCCCTTTGGGCATAGTTCCAAATAGCTCTCCAGATGGGTTGGATGAGTTCACAGCTCCACCAACAGTGTAATAGTGTCCCAGATTTCCCACATCCCTTCCAACAATGATCATTATCCTTCCTGGTCATACTGGCCAATCTGAGAGGTGTGAGGTGGTACCTCAGAGAAGCTTTAATTTGCATTTCTCTAATAATTAATGATTTAGAGCATTTTTTCATATGGCTATGGATTGCTTTGATCTCCTCATCTGTAAATTGCCTTTGCATATCCTTTGACCATTTGTCAATTGGGGAATGGCTATTTGTTTTAAAAATATGACTCAGTTCTCTGTATATTTTAGAAATGAGTCCTTTGTCAGAATCATTAGTTGTAAAGATTGTTTCCCAATTTACTATTTTTCTTTTGATCTTGATTACATTGGTTTTATCTGTGCAAAAACTTTTTAATTTAATGTAATCGAAATCATCTAATTGGTTTTTAGTGATGTTCTCCAACTCTTCCTTAGTCATAAACTGTTCCCCTTTCCATAGATCTGATAGGTAGACTAGTCCTTGATCTTCTAATTTGCTTATAGTATTGTTTTTTATGTCTATGTCCTGTAACCATTTGGATCTTATCTTGGTAAAGGGTGTGAGGTGTTGGTCTAATCTAAGTTTCTTCCATACTAACTTGCAATTATCCCAGGAGTTTTTATCAAAGAGGGAGTTTTTATCCCAGTGGCCTGACTCTTTGGGTTTATCAAACAGCAGATTACTATAATCCTCTCCTGCTTTTACATCTAGTCTATTCCACTGGCCCACCACTCTATTTCTCAGCCAATACCAAACAGTTTTGATGACTGATGCTTTATAATATAATTTTAGATTGGGTAGTGCTAAGCCACCTTCGTTTGCATTTTTTTTCATGAAGCTCCTGGCAATTCTTAACTTTTTATTTCTCCATATGAATTTACTTACATTTTTTTCTAGCTCACTAAAGTAGTTTTTTGGAATTTTGATTGGTAGGGCACTAAACAGATAGTTTATTTTTGGTAGAATTGTCATTTTTATTATATTAGCTCTACCTATCCATGAGCAGTTGATATTTGCCCAGTTATTTAAATCCGATTTAATTTGTGTGAGAAGAGTTTTATAATTGTTTTCAAAAAGATTCTGAGTCTGTCTTGGCAAATAGACTCCCAAGTATTTTACACTGTCTGAGGTTACTTTGAATGGAATTTCTCTTTCTAGCTCTTCCTGCTGTTTCTTGCTAGTCATATATAGGAAAGTTGAGGATTTATGGGGGTTTATTTTATAACCTGCAACTTTGCTAAAATTGCTAATTGTTTCAGTAGTTTTTTAGATGATTTCTTGGCATTCTCTAGGTAGACCATCATGTCATCTGCAAATAGTGAGAGTTTTGTCTCTTCCTTCCCAATTCTAATTCCTTTATTTTCTTTTTCTTCTCTAATTGCTGATGCTAACATTTCTAATACAATATTGAATAGTAGTGGTGATAATGGGCACCCTTGTTTAACCCCTGATCTTATTGGGAATGCCTCTAGCCTCTCCCCATTGAGTATAATGCTTGTTGATGGTTTCAGATAGATACTGCTAATTATTTTAAGGAACAGTCCATTTATTCCTACACTCTCTAGTGTTTTTAATAGGAATGGATGCTGTATTTTGTCAAAAGCTTTTTCAGCATCTATTGATATGATCATATGGTTTCTGATAGGTTTGTTATTAATATAATTGAGTAAACTAACAGTTTTCCTAATATTGAACCAACCCTGCATTCCTGGAATAAATCCTACTTGATCATAATGTATTATCCTAGTGATGACTTGTTGTAGTTGTTTTGCTAAGATTTTATTTAGGATTTTTGCATCTATATTCATCAGGGAAATAGGTCTATAATTTTCTTTCTCTGTTTTAACTCTTCCTGGTTTAGGTAGCAGTACCATATTGGTTTCATAGAAAGAGTTAGACAGAGTTCCATCTTTCCCTATTTTTCCAAAGAGTTTATATAAGATTGGAATCAATTGTTCCTTAAATGTTTGGTAGAATTCACTTGTGAATCCATCAGGCCCTGGAAATTTTTTTTTTAGGGAGTTCACTAATGGCTTGTTGAATTTCTTTTTCTGAGATAGGGTTGTTCAGGTATTTCATCTCTTCTTCATTTAGCCTGGGCAACTTATATTTTTGTAAATATTCATCCATTTCACTTAGATTATCATATTTATTGGCATAAAGTTGAGAAAAATAATTTCGAATTATTACTTTAATTTCCTCCTCATTGGTGGTGAGTTCACCTTTTTCATTTATAATACTAGCAATTTGGTTTTCTTCTTTTCCTTTTTTAATCAAATTGATCAGAAGTTTATCAATTTTATTGTTTTTTTCATAATACCAACTTTTGGTTTTATTTGTTAGTTCAATAATTTTTTGCTTTCAATTTTATTAATTTCTCCTTTGATATTTAAAATTTCTAATTTGGTATTTGATTGGGGATTTTTTATTTGTTCTTTCTCTAATTTTTTTTAGTTGCATGTTTAGTTCATTGATTTCCTCTTTCTCCAATTTATTCATATAAGCATTTAGAGCTATAATATATCCCCTGAGAGTTGCTTTGAATGAATCCCATAGGTTTTGGTATGTTGTTTCATTATTATCATTATCTAGGATAAAATGGTTAATTCTTTCTATAATTTGTTTTTTGGTCCACTCATTTTTTAAGATGAGGTTATTCAGTTTCCAGTTTGCTCTGAGTCTATATCTCCTTGGCCCAGTATTGCATATGACTTTTATTGCATTGTGATCTGAGAAAGATGTATTCACTATTTCTGCCTTTCTGTAATTGATCATTAGGTTTTTATGTCCTAGTACATGGTCAATTTTTGTATAAGTTCCATGTACTCCAGAGAAAAAGGTATATTCCTTCCTATCCCCATTCAGTTTCCTCCATAAGTCTACCATATCTAATTTTTCTGACAATCTATTTACCTCCCTAATTTCTTTCTTGTTTGTTTTATGATTCGATTTATCTAGATCTGAGAGTGGGATGTTGAGGTCTCCCACTAGCAGAGTTTTGCTCTCTATGTCTTCCTGTAGTTCTTTCAGATTCTCCTCTAAGAATTTGGGTGCTGTCCCACTGGGTGCATTTATATTCAGTATTGAAATGACTTTATTGTCTATAGTACCTTTTAGGAGGATAAAGTTTCCTTCCTTATCTCTTTTAAAGCTATCTATTTTTGCTGCTGCTTTGTCTGAGATAAGGATTGCTACCCCTGCTTTTTTTACTTCAGCTGAAGCAAAATATATTTTGCTCCAACCTTTTACCTTTACTCTATATGTATCTCTCTGCTTCAAATGAGTTTCCTGTAAGCAGTACATTGTAGGATTCTGGTTTTTAATCCACTCTATTTGCTTACATTTTAAGGGAGAGTTCATCCCATTTACATTCAAGGTTATGATAACTAATTCTTTATTGCCCTCTGTGCTATCTTCCCTCTGTTTGTATTTTTCACCCTTGCCCCCCCCTTATCCATATTCCCGAGTATTTTGTTTCTGAATACCACTCCCTTCAGTGTGTTTGCCCTCCTATATCACACCCTCCCCTTTCTTTCCCCTTTCCCTCCTTCCCTTCCTTTTGTTATTTCCCTTTATTTCCTCCACTCCCCTTCCCTTTCTCTGTCCCCCCTCCCATTTTCCCCTTTTACTTCTTGAAAGGTTAGATGTTTTATAAGTTAACTGAGTATGTGTAGGTTGACTTTAAGCCAAGTCTGATGAGAAAATGATTCAGGTGTTTCTCCTCTACTCCCTTCTTCCCCTCTATTACCATAGGTTTTTTGTACCTCTTAGTGTAATGAGATTTGTCCCATTCAATCCCCTCCCTCCTCCTGTCTCTTTCCTGTCCCCCTTTTTAGGGAGGTAGTGTATTTTTTTTTAAGATCATTCTATCTAAGTCATAGAAAATTCTGAGTGTCTGTCCCTTCTAGTTCAGTATATTCTGTTGAATAGAATCCAAATTCCTGAGAGTTATTAGAGTCTTTCTCCCCAGTGGAGTTAAAGCCAGTTACATCCCATTAGATATCAGTCTCATGGATAGGTCATGGATGTCCATCATTTCTGGCTAGGTATATTCTCTCTGTTAGAGTTACATTTCTCAGGATTTATGAGAGTCTCTACCCCCCCCCATGCTGGGATATAGCCAGTTTCAACTTGCTGGATTGCATTTTTTTCCTTTTACTGCCTCCCCCCCTTTTTTTTACCTTTTCATGTGTCTCTTGAACCTCCTGTTTGATATTCAAATTTTCTGTTTACCTCTGGTCTTTTCATCAGAAATTTTTGGAATTCTTCCATTTCGCTAAATGTCCATCTTTTTCCCTGGAAGAGAAGGCTCAGCTTTGCAGGAAAGTAGATTCTTGGCTGCATTCCAAGCTCCTGTGCTCTTCGAAATATCTTGTTCCAGGCCCTTCAATCCCTTAAAGTTGATGCAGCCAGGTCCTGCGTGATCTTTACTGTGGCTCCTTGATATTTAAATTGTTTCTTTCTGGCTGCTTGCAGGATTTTCTTTTTTATCTGATAGTTCTGGAGTTTGGCCACAACATTCCTTGGTGTTTTCCTTTTAGGATCTTTTTCTGGTGGGTATCGATGTACTCTTTCAATAACTACTTTGCCCTCCGATTCTATGATGTCAGGGCAGTTTTCCATCACTAGATCCTGTAATATTAAGTCCAGGCTTTTTTTCTCTTCAGTGTTTTCAGGAAGTCCTATAATTTTCAGGTTTCCCCTCCTCGATCTATTCTCGAGGTCAGTGGTTTTGTTGATGATGTATTTCACATTTGCTTCTATTTTTTCTATTTTTTGATTTTGTTTAACTGACTCTTGCTGTCTCCTGGAGTCATTAGTTTCTGTGGACTCCATTCTTTTGGGGGAGGAGGAGTTTTCTTCATTAACCTTTTCCAATTGGTCAATTCTACTTTTGGAAGAGCTTTCCATTTGACCAATTAAGGTTTTGAGAGAATTAATTTCTTTTTGCATTTGCTCATTTGAGGAGCTGAGAGAATTATTCTCATTTTGTAATTGTCCAATTGATGATCTGAGAGATTTATTCTCCTTTTGTGTTTGTCCAATTGTACTTTCTAAGGTTTTGTTTTCTTGTTGCAAGGTATTAATTGTCTCCCCCAAATTTTCCAGTTGATTTTTAAACTCCTTCCTTATTTCTTCAAGGAAGTCTTTCTGTGCTGGAGACCAGATTGCATTCTCCTCAGATGTTCCAGGTCTCTCTGGGTTGGGGTCTTTCCCTTCCAGGAATTTTTCTATGGATCCACCTTTTCACTGACCCTTCTTCATTATGCTAAGACCTTGAGTTGGGTGGGGCTGGTTCACCTGGGCTTGGGATCTCTAAAGGCTTTAGTGAGTGCAGTCTCTCTGGCTGTCCAGTAGGAGGTGCTGGTTGCCCTCTCTGGGGTGTCTGTGACCTTGGTTGCGAGGCCTTCTCCCTTTGCTTGAGGGAGGGAATTGGAGCTATTGAATTCTTTTTCCTTCAATCAATGGTGGGCTTTACCCTGGCCTGAGGTGATTCCTCAGCTGGGCTGGTTCTTTTGCTCACACACCTGGGCCTGAGGCAGAAATAATTTGCATTTGTTTGGGAGGAGGCCTCAGTGCAATGGAGGCATGGGCTCAGAGTTTCTCAGACCCAAGGAGCCCAGGGATGGTGTCCACAGCTGTCCTGCACCAGATATCTCCCTGCGGCCCCTTCCCCAAACTCCAGGGGGACAGCACCAACACCAGCACCTCTGCTTCCCTGCGAACCCAAGCCCCCTTCATCCAGCCCCACTGCTGATCCAGCAGGTCCGTCTCTCGGGCCCTCAGACTCCCGGGTCCGATTCAGCTGTTGGCCTGGCTGATCTTCCCTGGGAGCTCAGATTCACCTGCCAGTACTCAGCTAAGGCTGCTGTGGGAGACAAATCCTGAGGTAGATTTTCCTCTCCTGGCTTTTCTTTCTGGGTTTCCTGGTTTGGATTTCTTTTAAGAGGTTTGTTTTCATGTGATAGATGGGGAAGAGATCAGGAGACTTTAGAACTGTGCCTGTCTTCTCTCCGCCATCTTGGCCGGAAGTCTGACATTAGGTCTTAATGGTGATTCAATTCAATTTTGGAGTCAGTCATGATGAAGCCTTAGAAGACTTTGAGATCATATTGGCATAACTTGAAGTCTCCCCATGGTCTGTGCATAGGAAAAGTTATCTCCCAAAGTGATGTAATATGACTGATTCAGGTATAGGACTCTATGTTTATTAATGGATCTGTTGTCCTTATTTCTTTTTCTCCCTCCCCATCAATAATGGAATAGTGAAAAGAAAAGATTTCAATTTAGATATAAATGACCAATCTTCACATTTTGGTTCTGCTCCTTTCTTTCTTATTAATGTTATTTTATGTTTTTCCAATTACATGCAAATTAGTTTTTAATATTCAATTTTGAAAACTTTTGATTTCCACATATTTATACATTTCTTCTTTCCCTTCTCCCTTCCCATGATATTGAGTAATTTGAAATAGGTTATACATGTATAATCATGTTTAACATAATTCCATATTGGTCATGTTGTGAAAGAAGAATCAGAGCAAAAGGAAAAAAATGAGAAAGAATAAAAACATAAAACAAGTTTGAAAAAGTGAAAATAATAAGCTTTGATCTGTATTTAGGCTCCATAGTTTGTTTGTGTTTTGGTGCTGTGGGTGTGATGACATTTTCCATAGTATGTCTCTCAGGAATATCTTTTATCATTGGACTACTAAGAGGAGCTAAGTCCATCAAAGGTAATCATCAGTGTTGCTGGTAATGTGTATGATTAGCATCATCAGTTCATATAAATCTTTTCGGAAGTACAGCTATTCATGAATTCTTAGTCAATAATAATAATTCTTCCACTCATATACCATGATTTGTTTAGTCATTTTCCTCTCAATTTACAATTATTTGCCACTACAAAAAGAGATGATATATACATATATATTTGTACATGTGGAACTTTCATATTTTTATTCTCTCTTTGGAACACAGACCTAATAGTGGTATTGCTGGATCAAAAGGTATACATAGTTTTATTTTCCTTTGGGCATGGCTCCAAATTAGTCTCCAGAATCTTTGGATCAGTTTACAATTAATTCTACCACAATGCATAAGTATCTCAGTTTTCTCACATCCTCTCCAGAATTGATCATTTTCCTTTTTTATCATTTTAGCCATTCTTACAGGTGAGAGGTAGTACCTGGGAGTTGTTTTAACTAGGATTTCTCTGCTAAATAAAGATTTAGAGGATTTTGTTCTATGTGACTATACATTGCTTTAATTTCTCAATCTGATAACTGAGTGTTATTATTTGTCCATTTATCAATGGGGGAATGATATGTATTCCTCTAAATTTGACTCAGTTCTCTATATATTTTAGAAATGAGTCCTTTATCAGAAACAACTGGCTGTGAAAATTGTTTCCCAGGTTTCTGCATTCTTTGTAATCTTGATTGCATTGGTTTTATTTGTGTAAGAACTTTTTAATGTAACCAAAATTTTCCATATGGAAATTTACTCTGTTCTCTATCTCATTTGGTCATAAACTCCTCACTTCTCCATACATTTGATAGATAAACTATTTTTTGTTCTCCTAATTGGCTCATGGTGTATCATCTTTACATCTAAATCCTGAACCTTTTTTGACTTATTGTGGTATAGGGTGGGAGATGTGTGTATATGTCTAGTTTCTGCTATCTTAATTTCCAGTTTTCTGGAATCTTTGAGTTTATCAAACAGTAGATTGCTATGGTCACTTATTCCTGTTTCTTTTGTACCTAATCTATTCCACTGATTTACCCTTCCATTTCTTAGTCCGTACTGGGCAGATTTAATGATTAACATTTTATAATATAGTTTTAGAACTGGTATGGCAAAGTCATCTATCTTTGCATTTCTTTCATTAATTCATTTGATATTCTTGACTTCTTGTACCTCCAGATAATTTTTTTTTACTATTTTTTAACTTTATAATATAATTTTTGGTCGTCTGATTGGCATATCTTCCACTCACTTCCTCTGTGATTTTGGAAATTCAATGCATCATTCTGAGTCTATGAAAAGGTTTGGTGGTGGTATTGAACTAGATAAACTCTAAAATCCCTTCTGACTGCCAATACATGATTTTATGAATTTTACTATTGGAGTCAGTAAAGACCTCAGTTCACTTTTGTCCTTTGGTCCTTCCTAGTTATGTCACTGGTTGAGGCAAAATGTCTTCAGACTTGTGTCCTCATTTGCAAGCTTGCAATCATAATATTCATATTATCCAGCTTATTAGGTTGTTTTGGGGATCAAAGAAAATCAATATAAGCTTAGCACTTCATAAAATTAAAGTATCATATAAATGTCAGATCTCCCAACCTTCATTATTATTTGAAATGCAATTCCAATTAACAGTTTCTCTATGAATCCTTCCCTGACCTTATCTACCTCAGTTAGATTTTTGGAATAGAATTCAATGAAATAAACAACAGCAAAAAAGTATCAATGAACCTCACCTTAATAACTACAAATAGCCAAAAGGAAAGAAAATATTTCAACCCTTTTTTGCATAAAAATAAAATAACTTTCTGTTCAGAGTCTCAGTTTTCATTTTTCACTGGCATGCCCCAAAGGATATATTCACAACCTATTTTTGAGTATCTATATTGGAAGAGATCTTGTATTTGGGGGATACTGAAATAAGTAAGATTCAGACCCTGTTGTGAAGAACAATCAGAGTGAATTCACGGAAAAGCAATATATTGTGCATACTTTATGAGTCATCTTAACAATCCATCTTATAAGAGTACAGAATTAGCAGAGTTCCCTTACACTTAGTTAAACCCATGGGGAGGTAGCAAAGTCAATAAGAGAAAGAGTGTCAAGAAATTAGAAGATATTTAAAAGAAATCTTGGAGGAATATTCACAGATAAGTGTATGATATGCATGACTAATCAACAAAGGAAATTAAAAAGGAGTAGTCAGGAAGGCAGGAGAAAAACCAGGAGAGCATCTTAGTGGCAAGTAGTTTTGAAGGATAAGGTAGGATTTTATAGATTGGGATGGAAGTAAAGGGAATCTAACAATACAAGAGAAAGTATGGAGAAATGATTGGCAACTAGCAATTTGAGGAAACTGAGGAAGTAGAATTATATATATATATCCCTGAAATAAGTGGTATCAAATAGGCTTACTAAGATTGGAAGTATCACAGAAATAGAACAATGAACAACTCCCTATCCCTAGGATGATTCACATGGAAGTTTCTAATTTTAAATATAATATCCTAAAAAACTGAGTGTTAAATTAAACTTTGGAACAATTAGACAAAAACTTAGAACCTAAACTTTGAGTCTAAATAGTTATAGCTCTGAGACAAATCATGAGCTAGAGACACAGAAATCCCATAATAAATAAAAGTTTATAGTAATTTAAGATTTGTTAAATATTTTCCCTATTAGTTCATCTAATTTGTACAATTCTATGAGGCATTGGTTTCCTTGTATTATTTTTCTCATTTCATAGATAACTTCAAGTAACAATTCACAAAGCTTCAGTATTATACAGTTCCCCCATAACAAGTGTCAGAAACAGAATTTTAATCCAAGACCTCTGAAATCCAAATTCATCCTTCACTTCACTATGCCAGGCTGTGTCTATATGGTTAGTTTGGAAGAGAATAGAAATGGAAGAGAGCAGAAAGGTAGCCTGAGGTAAACTTTGAGTATTGCAGTTCCCTTCAGTTAATTTTGCTCAAACTAGAGTTGGGCTCTTCACAATGTATTCAAGCAAGACAAAGCTAACAATGTTGATCAATGCACACATTTCTCTATTTCCTTCAGTAGTCATCAAAGGGAAATACTGAGAAAAATCTGTTGGTAACGGCCACTCAACCATAAAGGAACTATCCAGATGCACACTAGATTGGATCTTGTGCTGCCTAAATGAACACAAAACAGGGAATTCATATCTGATATTGGTCGATTCTGCTGAGTTTCTCTATACAATGATAACTCAAAGATAGA
Source organism: Macrotis lagotis (assembly GCF_037893015.1). NCBI lineage: Eukaryota > Metazoa > Chordata > Mammalia > Peramelemorphia > Peramelidae > Macrotis > Macrotis lagotis. The sequence continues at coordinate 38,461,217 of NC_133661.1, read as the reverse complement.
TTTCCTCTTTTTTTTTTTTTGGAAGGCCAAACTACTAGTAGGTTGCTCTGTAAAGAAATTAATTTTCACCTTAGAGTTGTCAAAAACACATTTCTTTCTCTGGAAACTTATTGAACTATTCATAGATCTTCTAAACCAGCAGTATCATTGCTGGTAGTTAGGGAAGAAAGGGAAAGGGGTGGCAAAATAGAGTAGGGAAGAAGTAATAAGGAAAGGGAAAGGAAAAAAAGGGGAATCTGAAAAATTGAGAAAAAATTTCTAAGATGAATATATCTTCCCAATTTTTTCCCTTTTCAAAGTCTCTCTAGCTCCTGAAATCAATATCTCATCTTTTGGTTCTTCATGACCTTGAGGTGATCTAGGGAAATCCCAATAATACTCATCAACATTTGTGAACTGATCAACGTCAAAATATCCAATAAATGATGGGTTATTCCTCCACAGTTTCTTAGCCTAATGCTGAGGCTCAGTTTCAGTTCAGTTTTGTTTAGAGTGATGGTTAAGCTTTGAACCTGTGTTTATGCTAGATTTAAGCGTGTGATTAGAAATTTAGCTCTAGAAGATACCATAATGAATAGGTCCTTCATTTAAATATCGAGGAAGTTAAAATGAAATACATATGTATGGAAACAACATACATATATCTGCATTAGGATTCAAGACCTGACATCAAATTTTGGCCTTTTCTTTTTGTCCACTCAACTTTTTTCATGTGGCATTTTGCTTGATATTCCAAACAAGTTTAGGAATTATCTTCCATATTTTACAGATGAAGAAACTGAGACTCAGAGAGATTAAGTGCCTTGTCTAGTTTCAAGTAACTAAAAAAGTATAAAAGACATGATTTGACCCAGATCTTCCTTATTCCACTTTCAGTCACTGACCACCTATATCATCAATTGGAATTAATTTTCAGTCCAAGATTACTTTAAAAGCCATTCTACTTTCTCCTGGTTCTTTTCCTGAATGTTTGATCATGCCTTTAAACTTTCCTTCGCTAACTAATCATCCATATCATATCTTCCAAGTGAGTGTATTTTCCAAGGGTCTTTACTGGATCTCATTTAATCTTTCTTTGAAGTCTTTCTCTTGATAAGTGAATATGCTACCATGGGTTTAATTATCATTTCTATATGGATTCTTCAGACATCTATATTTCAAACCTTTGTATTTTGAGCTTTAATCCAATATCACCAAACTTTTATTGGAATCTTCAAATTGAACGTCTCAGAGATATCTTAAATTTCATCTCCAAACATAATTTATTAACTTTTCTCTCAAATCCGCCATTCTTCTGCACTTTCATTCTTCTGTATTACATTAGGAAAATTCACAAGCTTCCTTAGAATTCAGTTTCCTCATGAGTGAATGGAGTGATTTTAGTAGATGATTGGTAAGATTCTTTCCAAATCTAGATATATCAATCTTCAGATTATTTTCAGGAATCTTTCCTTCTTCACATAAGGTTCCAAGTATCTTCTGGGTTCCTGATGACAAATGTCTTATATAAATGCAGATCAGCATATCCTCTATAACTCTTGTTCCTGTAGGGTTGCCTGTTGCAGAGCAGATACTTTGTTATGCTCATTATTACTTTGGTTAATGTTATCTTTAAATTATATCTATTTATCCCACAGTAAGACTTAATCCTTCATTCCCTTTCTCCAAGAGGGCAAATAATAGGGGAAATTTAACATAATAACACAAGTCATTAACTATTTACTTAAAACATATACTTGACTTTAAAAAAGAAGTGCAGGTCTTTTCTAGGTGAAATAGAGAACACCAGATAATTAAAAGATATAGTATATCCCTTGATCTTAAGTAATTTTTTACATATTAATTTCATCTTTCCCCCTCAGTCTAGGGAAATTACTCTGATGGAGCAAAAAGTATTTGTATTGAAACCAAACAAGATATTTTAAAAATGTCATTCCAGAGAGCATTCAAGGACAAAATTTGGAGAAAGGTAAACTGCCTTAAAAAAATGGAAAAATCGAGTAAAGATTTTTGTAAAAGCTACTTTCTCTCTGAGTGACAAGAGAGTCATTTCATCTGGCCTGTAAAATCACAGTCGAAGATGAGGTTCTTAGAGAAGAAGAAATATAAACAAAGAAAACAAAGCTACAGGGAACAATTGTTTGGAGTAGATTAAGTATTCATAGGAATATATGCTAGAGGTGATGCAATTTAGAGACTGTTGAGGAATTGATTCTGAAGCAATCTGAAAAAGAAGATGCTAAAAGCGTATGAAAATTATGGATGTTGTCTTTATAGGAAAAAGGTGATCAAGAAAATATCAGCAACTATTAACTCATGCATCTATTTTCTATTCTCTACAAAATATTGATGAGAATAAGCCACACACATAACAATTGCTATCTTGATAAAGGTATGAGTAATAACATGTCAGCTTTTGAAAATAATATTTGACAGCAGACCATATTTTTATAGTTACAAATTGACTGAAAGGTTTAAAGAATATTAGATCACACTGTACTTGTTCTTTGTTGACTCTTAAGAATAAAAGTTTGATAGAAGAAAACACTGCCTTAAAGGCCCTCCTTCAGAAAAGTATTAACACATGTTATTCTTTGTGATTCTTTGAAACAAGGCACAATAGAGATAATATCACTTGATGGTCACTAGTTAGTAGTATCAATGGAAGTACAACATTGTTTGTTAAATAAATATCCCATTTTCCTGAGGGACATCCAGTACTAAGTTTAAAAAGAATGATTCCCCATCAAAGAGAAAATCCTTCAGATGCAAATTTTATGGAAGTCATTGTAGTGATCTTAAGCCCTGGAACACTATAGTGTCTAGACCCATTGAAAGTAGTTTGACTTCACCAACCATGAAGGGTTATGGGAGGGAAATGGATGAGGGGTCACTGTGAGCAAGATAGTGATCAGTAAATTGATGGATGATCTCTATCAGGTTGAATAACTGCTATGATTGGATCCTAAACTGGATCCAAAATTAAAGAAAAAAGCAAAATAAATTTCCTTTAGAAACATATGCTACACTTTTAATTACCCTAAGCACCAACCTGCCCACCTTTTTAACTTCAATATATTTTAAATGATTGTTTATAATCTTAAGAAAAGAAATACTAAAGTTAAGAAATAAAGCTTCAAGGGAGAAGCTAGGTGGCACAATGGATAAAACACCATTGACCCTGGATTCAAAGCCAGTCTTAGACACTTAATAATTATCTGTGTGACCTTGGACAAGTCACTTAACTCCATTGCCTTGCCAAAACTAAACTAAAAAAAACTGCACATTTTGCAAAGGGCATCAAAAAGATCTATAGTAGATGTGTGTGTGTGTAGGCTGCAGAATATTATAAATAAGTATCATCTAAATTGAGTAGCATACAAGATATCATCAGAGACATCTAATCCCCCCAAATATGACAATCCAGTAAAATAGTAAAAGTGAGGACAAATTATATTTCTCATTGGTATCCATGCAGTGACAAGAAGTCTAAAGGGTGTGTATGGACCTCTGTGTGAGATTTACAGGGGAGCACACACTAGGGTTGAATACAATTAAAAGATGTAAATAGGTTGTGATTTACCTCCTTTTTCCAGTATTTATGTAATCATATCTATTCAAATATTTCTTCCACAAAAGTCTTTCTCTGATGAACTTTTCATCTTAATTTCTTGAAGTCTCTGATAGTGAAGCATGCACATGGATCAATGTGTTTCTAATTTGTATAAATACAAATCTTACCTTCTAATGAAGTCCAATTAAATTTGATTTCAATCATTTTTCATATCTCGTAAATTTTTTCAGTATACTTTTTTCTTTTACTTTTCAGTTACTTGAAAAAACAAATTTTAACATTTTTTAACACTTTGAGTACCAATATTCTCTACCTACTTCCAAATTCCCCCTCATTGAGAAAGCAAGGTATTTGATATGTTCCATAATAGTCATGATGTGAAAGTAAACACAATTCCCCTAACTGCCCTAATAAATATTAAAGTTCATATGAGCTATCAGAATCATCTTTCCATGCAAGAATATAAGTTGTTCTACATCATTAAGTCCTTTATGATTTTCCTTTCCTGTTTATCTTTTTATGTTTCACTTGAGTCTTGTATTTAAAGGTCACATTTCATGTTCAGCTCTGTTCATTTCATCAGGAAAGCTTGCACATCCCCTATTTCACTGAATATTCATTTTTTTCCCCTGAAAGAATATGTTCAGCTTTGCTGGGTAGGTGATTCTTGTAATTCAAGGTCTATAGCCTTCTTGAATATTATATTCCAAGTTCTAAGATACCTTACTGTAGAGGCTGCTAAATTTTGTACTATCCTGACTGTGGCTGCACAATAATTGAATTACTTTTGTTTGCATTTTGTTTTCTTTTTGATCTGAGAGTTCTGAAATTTAACTATAATATTCCTGGCAGTTTTCATTTTGGGATCTATTTCAGGAGGTAACTATGGATCCTTTCAATTTCATTTTACTCTCTGCTTCTAGAAAATTTGGGCAGTTTTCCTTGATAATTTCATGAAAATGATATCTAGGTTTTTTTTTATCATGGCTTTCAGTTAGTACAATAATTTTCATATTGTCTCTCCTACATATTAGTCATTTTCAGTATGAGAAATTAGAATTAAGGGACAAGAAAGAAAACTGTGAGATAGGAATACATAAGACAAGATATTAAAAAGTAAATCTGGTGTTCATTCAGATTCTGGAGGGTTTTTTGGTTGTTTTGTTTTGTTTTTCTTCCTCTGGATGGATATAGCATTGTCCAAAGCTGGTCTCCTGAGGTTGTCCTAACTCTGAACTGCTGAGAGGAGCTGCATCCATCAAAGATGATCAACTAACAATGTTGTTGTTAATATGTTTATTAATGTGTACACATGTTAATGTTGATGTCAATGTGTACAATGTTCTCTTGGTTCTGCTCCCTGTGCTCAGCATCAGTTCTTGTAATTCCTGCCATGCTTCTCTAGAGTCTGAGCATTCATTGTTTCTTATAGAACAATAGTATTTCATAACATCCAAGTACAATAACTTGTTCAGTCATTCCTCAATTGAAGGGCATCCACTCTATTTCCAATTCATTGCTACTACAAAAAGAATTGTTATGGATATTTTAGAACATGTGAGACTTTTTCCATTTTTTATGATTTCTTCTAAAATAGGCCTTGTAGTGGTACTGCTGGATCAAAGGGTATGATCAGTTTTATTGCTCTTTGGGCAGAGTTCCATATTGCTCTCCAGAATGGTTGGATCTGTTTACAACACTACCAATAATGCTTAGTGTACCAATACTCCCACAACCTCTCCAACATGGATCATTTTCCCTTTTTATCATCCTAGCCAATCTCATAGGTGTGAGGTGGAACCTCATAGTTGTTTTAATTTGTTTCTCTTATCAGTAATGATTTGGAGCATTTTTTCATTTGAATATATATATATGTATATATATATATATATATATATATATATATTTTATAAAGCCTTAATTTATTCATTTGAAAATTGTCTTTTCATACTGTTTGACCATTTATCAATTGGGGACCAACTTACCTTATAAATTTGATGCAATTCTCTATATATTTTTGAAATGAGACATTTATCAGAACCCCTAGCTGTGAAAATTGTTTCCATTTTTTCCATTTTTTGATGATTTCTTCTGGATATAGGTCTAGTACTGATATTGTTAGGTCAATATGTGTTTTATTACCTGGTCTGATTTTTAAGACATTTTTTTCGGTATTTTTTGTATTTCCTTCACCAAGATGCTGGTTTAATTTTCATGATTCTTCCTCATCTTTCTCATTTCTCTTCCCAGTTTTTCCTCTAACTCCTTCAAATGATTTTTTTTAGGTTTTTCTAAGGCAAATGGGGTTAAGTGGCTTGCCCAAGACCACACAGCTAGGTAATTATTAAGTGTCTGAGGCTGGATTTGAACCCAGGTACTCCTGACTCCAGGGCCGGTGCTTTATCCACTGTGCCACTTAGCCGCCCCTTCAAATGATTTTCAAAAAAATTTAGCACTCTTTCATGCCCTGAGATGGGTGTATATTATTCTTGGAGGCTTTAGAGGTAGATGCTTTCACTTTGCTATCTTCTTCTGCATCTGTATGTTGATCTTCCTTGTCTCCACTGTAACTGTCCATGGTCAGATTTTTTTCCTTTGGTTGTTTGCCCATTTCCCAAGTTTATGACTTAAATTTAACTTTTTGTTAAAGTGGGTTTTTTCTTTCAGGGTGTAGGTTTCACTATCCTATGTTTGGGGGGGGGTTGCAGCTATTTTAAGTGATCTGCAAGTTTTCTTCTTCTGTCTTATGAGAGATTTTGGCTACTGTCCTTGTCTGTCCTTTGGTCTGTGGTGACCACAAGCTCTCCCCTCTGCACTACAACTGTGAGGAAGGTCCCTGCTCCACTGAGGGAGGTAAATGCTGTTGTTTTTCAGGTCCTCTTTCTGGGACTGGGGTCGTGGACTGAGACCTGAATCTGAGCATGGGCAAAGAAAAAGAATCCTACCTCAGGGATAGCAGATCTGTGATCTACTTTTGTGATCACATACCTGTGATCTCCTTCTGACCCCCTTACCCTCTGAGAAATGATTGTTCTAGAAGCAGCCACTACAGATGATCCAATGACTCCTGTGGCCAATCTGCTGGGGATGGATCTGTGCTGATTTTCCAAATTTTCCTTGACAATTCCTTGGCTGACAGGTCTGGAACCACCACAATCTCCTCTGAAGCAGTCACCCTGCAGTCTGGGACTGATTTGCTCTGGCATGAGCCCACTCTCTGTGATCTCTTAGATTATCCAAGGTGTCTTGGGCTGGAAAATTGTTTCACTCTGTCTTTTTGTGGGTTCTGTCATCCTAGAAATTGTTGAATCACTATTTAAAGGTATCTGGATGATTGGGGGGGTGCTCCAATGAGTACCTGACTTCACTCTGCCATCTTGACTGCACCCTCCATTTCCTGTTAATGACTTGCTTGCTAATTTTGAGTAAACAAAATAATACTATAAATACTCTTTTTTAAAAATCTCTATTTGTGGAGAGTGAGATTAAGTAATCTCTGATATCAACCAGAGTAGGAAAGAGTCAAAGTTGAACTCATTTACCAATAAAGTTGAAATGTCAAGACTTATGGGAAGATACAAATGGAGGTAATTATACCTATAATATAATGCTATCTAGAAAGAACTCAATCTCTGTTGATTGAAAACTGACAAATTTCTACCAAAATCATGCAGAAATCAAAGATAGTTTTTTTGATGGTTATCAACAGCATATGTATTTAGCTATTCTCTCTCTCTCTCTCTCTCTCTCTCTCTTATTTTCTTCCACTTTTGTCAAATTTTCCATGGAAAAATCTACTTCTGATTCCAAGGGGGAAATATAATTAATCCTAAATTCACAAGAAAACCAAACTTATATGGATGGATGACAGGTATTGGGACATATTTTGTGCTCAGAAGACCATATAGACTGAGAAACTTTGCTTTCTCTACCCCAAAATGCTTGGTCTCATGGGGCTTAAGGCCTGCTAAATTGATTGTTGATTCTGCTCTTAACTTGAGTTGGTCAAAGAAGACATATTTTTCATGAATTGCACTGCATCCTGCCCATGGGGATGGAACTCAATAATTAATGTATCATTTAAAAAACTGAGGTCTCTAGAACTCATTTGTTGATATTCAGAGGACGGCAGTGCTCTCCTCCTATCCTCCTTACAAAGCATTTAATACTTGTGTAGCCATGGCACCATGGCAATGGTGCCTCAATAAACAATGAGTTGGGGACACATACCTAAATAATGACATCAGATTCTTTTCCTTTCATACAGAACATTGCACCTGATCAATTTGTTTTTTGTATTGGAGAAAGTTACATTAGGTGAAGATAAACCAAAAAGTTAATGAGGTACTCTATTACTGTATTTTATTGTATCCTCATTGCCAAAATAGAGCAACATGTGAGTTGAATAATAGAACATTGAAGATAGTGCAGAGCCAGATCCAAAGATCAATTATTCCCAGACCAATATCCTGAATAATTGATGGAGTGGAGTGGAGTAACTGAGACCTCTGTTAATGGACTTATTACTCAGAAATGTGTATCAATAATTTGCCTGAAAAAAAATTAAAGGCATTCTTGGTCTTGTGGGAAGATGACATAAGATTGTTAGGTTTGGTTAATCCAAAAAGTGTTTAAAATAATGAAATCTGTTGAATAAAATTTAATATAAATGGAGTAAATATAATGTTCCATATGAAGTCTCAAAGAAATCATCTACACAAATACAGAATGGTTAAGACATGCTTAAACAATGGATTGTGGGGGGCAAAATGACCTAGGGGTTTAGTTAACTGAAATTTCAATAGGATTCCAAAATACATAATTGTCCTTGTTCTCCTTCCCTCCTTTAAAAAATCAAAAAAGAAAATTTGAATGCTGAATTATAATGCTTGCCTCATGGTGGGTAGGAGAAGGGCTGGAGGAACAGAGAGCATTTGGAATTTAAAATAAAAAAGAAAGTCGAAAATAAAGAAAAAGAATCAAAGAAAAAGAAACAAAAACCTTGAATAGTCAAATATATTAAGAGCCAACATATGGTGGATCTTCATATCTTTATAATGGTGGATGATAATTAGATGCACAGTGTGACTTTTATAGCAAATCTTTTATAGAAATAGAAGGTGAATAAAAATGTTTTTAGAAAATGAATTGGAAGGTGAAATAGCAGTATATAGATAAAATGAGAGATGTCATAAGAATTGGGCAGCTAGATGAGTCAATGGAAAAAGACCAGGGTCTAGAATCAGGAATACCTGAGTTGAAATCTAGCCTTAGATATTTACTAGTTGAATGTCCCTTGGCAAGTCAGTTAATCTTTTTGCCTCAGTTTCCTCATCTGTAAAATACTTAGAAAAGGAAAAGGCAAACTGCTCCAATATCTTTGCCTAGAATACCTCAAATGGTGTGACAAAGAGGTCAACACAATTGAATAGCACATTACAGGAATACATTGCCCATCCTTATACAATGACCTCCCACAGTTTCTGTAGTCCCTTTCTATGGACAGAACTTTCTGTGGAAAGTCTTACAGCTCTAGAACAATCCATAAAATATCATCCAAATTATTTTAATAGAATATATTGTGTTCCGATGATGAGAAATGTCAGCGATATTTTAAGAAATGACACTGAAAATTTTAAGAAATGAAAAAATGAAGAAAATAGTTAAGAAATTTTTAATAAAATAAATTTTAAGAAATGGTACTGAATTTAAAGAAATAAAAATTGGGGAAAAATAAGAAATTTTCCTTGAAAATTAAGAACTTTTAAGAAAGGGAATTACTTTGGGCCTAGAGTTAAAGTTGGACATTTTTTGATGTAAAGCTGCAAGGATTTTTCACTTCCTACAAAAGAAAGACAGAAATGAAGAAACACACATAGACAAAGAGATAGTGACCGCCAGAAATACATAGACAAAGACAAAAAGACATACAAACTAACTCAACTTACCTTTTCTGTGTTTCAGCTACTCCAAAGAGAGAATGTGAGAGCTATGATAGTTCTTGCTACTTTGACTTGTGGGAGAAAAGAAGAAGAAGAAGATTAAGGCCATGGTTCCTTTTTGCCAAGATACAGAAACTGGATTGAGTAGAGAGAATTCCATGTTACAGCTCTGCATTCATTCAATTTTTTTTTCTTTTTCTGCTATGGAATGAAATAGAAATGTTCAACATTCAACAAGTGCCTCCTGAGTGTGGAATAAAATTCATTTCTGTGATGCCATGTTCAAATGTATGAGATATAAGTGAGTGTTGGAAATTAGGATGCAAGGATACCACTGAAGCACTCATAACAAAAATGTGTGATATGCAATGGCATATACAATGGCATACAATGACATATAAGTAATTTTATACCACCTTCTTATCTAAAGCTATACAAGGAGGGAGTTGTGATGGAGACAAGTTTAAGAAGAAGATAATTGACCAGAGGAGACCATCTTGTAAGATTCCTTTGATGAACTTCCAGAAAGTTCAGTCTGTCATATATTTTGCCCCATTTGAAAATTATATGCTGGCATTCAATCAATTCATAAGAATTTAAATGCCTTTCATGCTTCATATTCTGTGATTGCACTGACTATACAAAGGCAAAAATAAAAAATCTTTCTGAACTCAAGTAGTTTGCCTTGTATGAGAGGAAGCAACTCAGACTTGGATTTGATGGGAAAATGAGTGATATGTTATGGGGAAAGTTATCCTCCTCTTTAAAAGGCTAAGTCTCTGAAGCAGTAGAGAGATGTGTATTTCCCAGGGCCTCTGATATGACCTATCCAAAAAAGAATGTTGTTTGAAATGAAAACAAAGCCTGAAAAGGCCCTTACAATTTCACTATAGACAATTTAAAAGCAGTTAAACCTAACTACAATTAAATTGCCAGGCAATAGAAATGGACCAAGAAAAGCCATTTAAACCTTTGGGGTTCATCTTTGTTTCCTATGAGCAATGAAACATCATTCATCCTCCAACTTTCAGGGAGGCAAGAGCATAGCCAGAGGCATCTAGGGATTGCCTCCCCAAGAAAGCTCATCTATCTCTTTCTTCATTTTCTGCCTTCTCCCCTTGAAGACACAGAAAGGAAATTCAAAACTACAGTGATTCAAGCATATGATATACCGTGCAATTATCAAAAACCCATTCATGAAGCAAAATGTTTCTCCTATGCCTCATTCTTGCTAATGAGAAGGAGGAAATAAGAGGAAAGGGTTTCAAAGAAAACGACTTGAACTTCACCATAGTGTTGCAAACTTCCCTGAAGAGTTGGAGGGTGCTGTGGAGAGGCATCTAATAGTACAAAGCTTTGAGACTAAGTCTTCTATGTGGGGAAATAGGAAGGTATTACGCCCTTATTTTATTGATATTAATAGTTGAAACAAAGTGAGAGAGAGACAGACAGACAGAGAGACAGACAGAGACAGAGAATCAGATAGAGAGAGAGAGAGAGAAAGAGACCAGACAGAGAGACAGAGAGAAAGACAAAGAGACAGAGACAGAGAAAGATTAATCTGAAATCAGGAAGATTTATGTAAATGTCCCACTCTTTGTGGTTGTGTAGTCACTGTTCCAGGAAGTTCCTTCCCTATGACAATAACCTTCATAGTTTGTCCCAATTGCTATGGCAGAGGGGTGATTCTTCACAGAATTGCCTTTTTCATTGGAACTACAGGTTAAATAAAGGCTCAGTCTCAACTGAATCTTATGTTGGCACTAAAATGCAACATTATACACCATTCTATAGGAGAAGCAAACTGAGATTGAAAGAGGTTAAATGTATCATACATGGTCATATGTGACATAGCAATCAGTCTACCAAACATATTTATTAAAAGCCTACTATATACCAGATACTTAAGCACTAGGGAAAAAATAGTTCAAATAATGATACAATTCTTATTTACAAGAAGCTTACATTCTAATGGAGGAGACAAGTACATGTATGAGACATGTGGCATGAATATAAAAGATACAATTCAAAATATATACAAATTACTTAAATGCATGGTAGGTTTAAGGGGAGGGGCACTAGTAGCTGAAATCACAGGGAAGGCTTCATTTAGGGAATAATGCACTCTATCTTCATGGCAGGAGGGGATACTGTAAGGTGTTGATAAATATATAGTGAATTATAAGACTATGAGAAGACCAGTACAAAGGCACAGAAAAGGACATGGTATGTTGCATGTTAGGGAAAAAAAGATCAGCTTTGATGCATCATGGAGTGATATAGAATTTCTAGAGTCAGAGATAAGATTTGAAAGTAGGTTTCCCTAATTCCATGAATATTCCGTTTCCTTCCTGCCACTTTTTCCTACAGGTAAAGAGTAAAGAAATCCCCTAAGGTTATTTTTGGAAATCCTTGATACCTCTTTTCAATAAGGAAACTGTAACCCAAAATGGTTAAATAAGTTGCCTAAGGTAATGAGAGAAATCTGCAGAGCCAAGGTTTAAATTCAGGTCTTTTGACACTGAATCCATTGATCTTTCCACTTAAGCATATTCAAGGTTGAAATCTTTGTAAATACAGATTTATTTCCTACATCCATTTCATTGCCTGTTTATAGAAATGGAAACTTCATAGACTTCAAGCAAATCATATTTATAGAGAATTATTTGAGCAGTGACTAACTGTCTGTGTCACTATATCTTCTCAGAATTTCATTCTTGGGGCAGTTAGGGGGTACAGTGATTAGAGCACTGTCCCTGTAGTTAAAATCTGGCCTCAGACATCTAATGATACCTAGCTGCGTATTCTTGGGAAAGTCACTTAATCTCATTGCCTTGACAAAAAAAAAATTTCATTCTTCAGAATTTTAGTTCTTTAGATCCTATGATTTTTCTTTTAAAGTCTTAGTAATGCTTTCCTTATCTATGTAAAGTCTAAGCTAGAGGGGTCCTTTTCCTTTCCAAGATCCTCATTATTTCTACTACAGCTACCAGGTGTTCAATCATATTATATACTACTATGAACATAATAAACAAAAAAGTCTAATTTATTGAATAAAGGAAAAAATAAAAATGAAGGAAAAATTTAAATTCAACTAGGACTTTGCATTGTAACCTTCTTCATAGTACTGTCTTTGCATTAGTATTTTAGGGATTGAGGCAAATTTAGGAATCAGCTGGTCCAACTCCCTTTATTTTACCATTTGTCTTGCCCAAGGTCAAGTATATAGTCAATATCAGCGTCAGGAATAAAACCTTGGTTTAGACGTCTTAACTCTATTTTCAATCAGTAATTGCATATGCCCCTTCAGATTTTGTTGGCAGCTAGGTGGCTCAGTGATTTATAGCACATATCTCATATGTGTACTTGTCTTGTCCATTAGACTGTAAACTTCTTGAATATAAAAATTGCATCATTATTTATCAGGAAGACAAGTTCAAACTCACAAGTGTCTCTGACACTTACTAGTTGTGTGACCTGATTGCCTTAATCCAATAGAAGGCAATGGTATTACCACCCAACTATCTTTTCTAAGAAAATCTCAGGTAGTATAGTTCCTTTGGTCATGAAGAATTAGACACAACTAAACAACTGAATAAAGTTTCAGCTTTTTGTCAAAACATAGAATTTAGACATGAGAGATACCTTAGAAGACCTCTAATTCAGCATGATACAGAAACTGAGACTCAGGACAGTTGCAGGGTAAAGTAGTTGTTAAGAATTAGAAATTAGATTTTAAATTATCTTCAAATTCTAAAGTCACTGCATTTTCCCTGTACCATACTGATGTCAGAAGCTTAAGCCATAGCTTTAGAGTGGACTAGCACCATCTTGTACTCTTGTCTGAAGGAAACTTCCAGGCTTCCCTCCTTCCACCACTTCCCCTCCTCCATTTATTTAGTCTAATTATTTCCCAGCCACCTTGGTCATTTTGAAGAGTGGCAGCTGGAGCTGAAAAGATGAAGCCAAGTTCTTCTTCTTATCACTTTCAAGTCAACCGCATGTGCCTGTGGAGCATGGGCCATCTATTCTGTTTTGAGGCACAGGAAATTAGAGACACTGAAGTTGAGAGAGAGAAATAACAACTGTTTCTATTGTGAGTCTTTGCTTTAATATGAAGCAAACTTAAATTGAAATGCCACTGACAGAGAAGTAAGGGTTAGACTCATTCTCCTGAAATCCTTTGACTGTCATATGGCTATTCCCAAGAAAATGAGAGGCCAGAAATGTCTAACAGAGTAACTACAGATCCCTTGTATGGATTTAAAATTCAAGGCTTATGCAATTTTCATCATCATGTTTATGGTTGAGAGGGATAGTAGAGTCTACAATAGTCCTTGGATATCAAATTAGAATCATTCCTCCCCCTCAAAAAAAATTGTTGACCCCTTGGTCAATTTAGCTTTTCATCTATCTCACAACTCTACAGTTTAATGATTGACAAAGTGTTCTTATAATTTGATTAAGTGGTGCTGTCATACTGCTTCAAAGACTTGTGGCTCCACAGGTGTGAGTATTCTTTCATTGTCTCCAATCACAATCTCCTTTAACACATTAGTAGAAAACCTTTACAAATCCTCCTGGAAAAAAAATCACTTAATTGCTATCTTTCTAAAGAATTAAGCTCTTTGCAAATACTTGTGTTAATCCCAAGAAACAGAACTCAGCAGAGTGGTATTCCAATGCTTTCTAGTAACATGGGACTTGTCAGACTTTGGGTTCAGGCCGCTACATCAATGAGAAGTTATGTTTGTTTTTATAAATGAATGGATGATTGTACAGATGAATAAATAAATCAATTATGTCTGCTAAATCATGAGTACTCTTCTCAGCACTCAAGACACAAATTATAAAATAGTCTCTCCCTTCAAAGTTTTAACATTACTATAGAAATAGACTCCCCCTAAAAGCAGAATAGGAGACAGAAAAATAAGTTTTGGTCCCTGGAGTCTCTGGAATGATGAGTAGAGTCAATGGTCAGTTAGTTGTTTTACCCTTTTCATTACTAATGTTGATATTGATTGGAGGGTTCCTAGAGAAAGAAGTGAAGAATGTGAAGGGCAGAGGGGAGGAATATACATCCAAGACAGACAGAAAGAAGGGCAAGATATCAAAAGTGAATAGATATCTGGCATGATAAGGCCTGGGTGATATAGTGACTAGGTGAATTTGAACACCGGCATTCAAAAATAAGGAAACAGAATAGTTCAGACAAATGGTAGGATCAAATAAGAAAGCATTAAGCTTTCTATGGCCAAGTGTCTGGAATTCTTATATCAAAGTGACTGTTCTAGAAGCTAGACAGTGTCAGAGAAGATAGTGATATTAGATGAATGGAAGGGATGTGATGCATTCTCTGGTCTTGGATGAGTTAAAAATAGTGAATTAAATGAATTTATTCTCATTTATTCTTGAGACCTCTCAGACATAATACCTACCTAAGGAATCATCAGGGAAAGATTTACAAAAGTAAAACTATTACCTTTTTCTCCATATAAGTAAACTGAGGATCCTTGAAAGCAGGGGCTAGGTCTTAGGTGTTTTTCTTTCATAGCACAAATCTTTTTACAGTAGCAACTTTTATTTGCCATGTTACATTTGTTAAAAATTTGGATTAATTTGATAGAGGATACTATACTATACCCTCACTTAATACAAGGAAAAAGAGGGTATAGTCTTCTCACTGAGATGAGATACAACTCGATAGATGTTGATAATTGCAAAGGTCCAGGTCTTTGGGAAAGCCATAACAGTAATCCTAGCAACTTACAAGTTACCATAGGGTATGTTTCTTATACTTTAGTATGAGTAAACAAATGTAAGGTTTATACAAACATTCTGGACAGATGTTTAAGACCAATCTTCTCTTATATACATACATCATACACACACACACACACACACACACACACACACACACACATACACACAATCATCCAGATACAGGATATGTACCCAAACTATATTAAATACATCAAAATATCTGTTGAGTTAACCTTGCAAAACACACATACGCATATGAACACACTTACATACCTATAAATGAGCAGAGAAAGAAAAAAAAGTTAGAGGATGGAAAATATATTTTTCTCATATGATTCATTAAAATCCAATGTCTCCTGAGTTTCTTGTAATAGTTTCATGAAGTTAGCAGATGCAGGGGCACAGGGTTATTAGAAGCAAGCACAGAAAATGTGTATCCTTTAATGATAACTTAATCATTGATGTAGGTTGTAGATTGTATCACCCTTTCTAGGGTGTTTTTTTTGGTGGTGGTGGGGGAATGAATATGCTATGATTAACTAATATCCATCTAGAAACTGATGATAATTAATGTGAATGGATATTTATTTACACACTTTGTGATCTCACTGAGATGGGTATACCTTCTGAAGATCAATCAGCTAAAATATAATTATTAAGGGCTCACTATAGGTCAGGCTCCTCTAAATGCTAGGAATACAAATAGAAGTCAAGTAACAAAACAAAACAATGACTTGACTTAAGCAATTCATGTGCTAATGAGAGACAATACACAAAATACATACAAGATAAAGTACAAAATAGAAAGAGATGAGGAAATGTAAAAGGTAATTCAAAAAGACTCCTGCCTAAATTAGGGTTTAAGCTCAATTTGGATGGAAGCATCCAAAGAGGAGGAGAAGCATATTATGAAAGGGCAACAAAGAGATGGAGATAGGAGATGGAGTTTCAATTGGATTGATGAAACAATATGTCTGATTAGCTAGATTCAAGAGAAAATGTTGGGTAGTAAATTATGTGAATAATGGGGAAAAAAAGAAGAGATGAGGTTATGAGGAACTTCAGTTGCTAAACAGGGCAACTGTTGATATATTTATAGTTGATCCTGGAGGTATCACTAGATTTTATTGACTAGGGTAGTGACGTGGTTAGACCCAGGTACTTTATAAAAAATTATTTTGGCAGTTGAATGAAGAACAGACTAGAGTAGGGAAAATCTTGAGTCTGGGAGAAAGAACAATTCAGATGCTACTATAATATTTCTGCTGTGAGGTAGTGAGAGCAGATTGAGGTAATGCCAAAATGACTAAACAGAAAGGCATAGGTGAGAGGCATTGTGAAAGTATCAAAAATGGTATTTGACAATGGATTGGATTAAAATAGGACAGAGTAGAATGAAGGTAAAAAAGAAGGTGAATAGAGGGTGAAACTGGGTTTGTCAGCCTTGCTGATTAGTAAGATAATAGTGACTTTGACAGTCATAGGAAAATTTTAAGAAGGGAGGGTTTGAGGGGAAAAAAAGAGATTGATTTTTATTTTAGATACTCTGAATAAGAGATGACTAAAGAATATTATTAAAGATTTCCAAAAGGCAGTTGGTGATGAAGGGTTATAGCTCAAGGTGATGCAGAGGAAAGATGAAGAGAATTGTGGATGTAGAAATTGGGTGTAGTTGGAAACTGACCACCACCTACTCTTGAGATGTAAATTGACTAAAAGTAGAGAATTATGATTGTGACAGAAACAATTGTAATCTTAAAAGCTGCTTGGGTGGAGACAACCCCTCCCCATTCTTGATGTACCATTGAATGTTTAATTATAAAATTTGGTTTTACCCTCTACCTAACTCCTGGCCCAGTAAGAGAAAGGGAATTCACCTTTTGCCCTCTAGATGAGAGGCAAGGCATAAAATCCTGGGCTGGACCAGAACTCAGGGCCACAGTCTTCTTTATCAACCTTTGGCCCAGCCAGCATTCCTTGGCTGTTCTTCTCTCTCTCTCTCTCTTTCTAGCTATTCCTATGTCTTATAACCTTTTTAATAAATTTTTATTTTATTTCCACCTTTGCTTTCGCTAGTCTGAATAATGATTCCCCATAGGTAAAACTGAACCCAAGTAGCCAGAGGCTACACAAATGGTGCACCAGCTAGGAGACTCTGCTCAGACTAGGAAATTGGATCCAACTCTACAGGTGAGAAGTAACAACCCTCTTTTTTAGATTCAAGATATTTAGAAAAGTAGGAAAATTATTGGACCTCTAATCCTCTTTCTGTGTTTCCCTTTTTCCAGAAAATGGAAGAAGATTGAGTTTTGTGGAGAGTCAGCTAAGCTGATCCCATGTGGTGTTTCGCAGTAGCCCTGGTGGGGGCCTGCCTGTTTTCAGACTGACTGGAGAAATGGCAGTTCTGAGGTGTGTTTGGTTTATACCCCACTGTGGAGTAAGGGTGGTTAAGGAAGGACATTTGGCGTATGTTCAATTGACATATTTGCCTACTTATAAATTGATAGAGAATTAAAATATGGGGGGAAACATGGTACCAATACTCCTCCCCCAGCTGTGTGCTTACTCCTTGGAAGGAATTAGATTTGACAAAAGCAAAACATTTGAGCTCCAGGAAATTATCCTTAGGTGGAACTTTTTTCCTCTCTTTCTCTGTCTTTGAAATACTCTCTCTCATTCTCTGCCCCCCCCCCCCCCCCACAGAGAGAGTGGGGAGGGAAAAGGAAAATCTTCCTTTTTAGAACTTTGAAACTCAAACCTATGACTCAGATGGAATTCATGCTTCACTGCAGGAAGGGTAAGCCACTCCCCAATTTTGGCACCTTTGTTTAAAACAGAGGATTCCCAAGCCTTCTTCCTGGTGGGGGTGGTTGGGCAATGACTAAGTTTGCAATTGCAAGCCCCATTTAGCTGGGCTGAGAAAACTTCACCCTTGAGGGGGGAAGGGAAATGGGCAGATTTATGGAGAAGATTTGTGGTCAATTAGTTAAAAGAAAAAAGGGAGAAGATAAGCTTTTTGGGGGACTAGGAAATTCAGATTTCTTCTTTTAATTAAGCCTGTGCTAATAACCAATATTTCTGTAATAGAGTAACTGTTTAAACTTTATAAAGTAACTTAAGAATGCATTACATTTTAATTATTGGTTGGCTAGTTCAAAATATCTTAATGCATGTATGAGGTTCCTCAAGATTCTCATTGATTCTAAAAATTATTTTTTGACTGGTCTTAATTTGATGCATTAAAAAGAAAATAAAAGTAAGTGTGTACATGTGTATTTAAACATCAAGGGGACATTTTCCCATCTCTCTACTGGCCTGGAGAGGTACGAAAATGTTTCTATATTCTGAGATCTGGTTCCAGTCTCAGCTTGGTAAATTGAAAACCTTTATACAAAAGAGGTTTGTGTGTGTGTGTGTGTGTGTGTGTGTGTGTGTGTGTGTGTGTGTGTGTGTAATTCAGATCTGAAATAGTTACAGTTACTTGAGTTAAATGGTACTCCTTTTAATTTGGGTTTTGAATTTAATTTCTTATATAAATCTAATTTAAAATTAAGTAATTAATGAAGTTGGGATCAGAGCCTATCCACTCATACCATTTGAAAGTTTCTAAGTGAGGGGCAGCTAGGTGGCGCAGTGGCTAGAGCACTGGCCCTGGAGTCAGGAGGACCTGAGTTCAAATCCAGCCTCAGTCACTTAATATAGCCTTGGGCAAGCCACTAAACCCCATTGCCTTACAAAAATAAAAATAAAAAAAAATAAAAAGTTTCTAAGTGGCAAAGTTTGAAATGATTTCAGTTGTGAGCTAAGTTTTTGTTTGCCTAATATTGACTGAAGGTTCTATTAAAGTTAGGTTAATGGAGACTTTAAGGTGTAGTAAATGTAGACACGCTGCCATCAAGAGTCTTGAAAAGAGGGTGGAAGGCCCTTGATAGGAAAAGTTCACCACCTTGTGTTTAAAAAAAAAACTATCTGGCAGCTAAATGAGAGTAATTTATTCAACTTTGAAAGTTTTGTTAACAAGTCTTGAGAATTTATATGTTATCATAAAGGAAAATATAATTAGGATAAATTGTATGTCAAGGAATTTGAGAATGTTCAATCATATATAATTTACTGATTTCTTTTGAGAAAGAGATATTGTACTAAATTTTGAAATCTGATTTGTTTTGATGTTAAATCAATATTGATAATTGTCAACAATCTCATAAGGTCTTTTGTTGGTAAAGAAAGAAAGCTTGTAATAATCTTTGTCTCTTATCATCTATTATATGTTTATGGAAGGGAATATATATATATATTTATCAGTTATGTGATATTCTCTTGTTACTTCAAAGAAATTATATTAATAGTATTTGGTTCTCTTGTGAACATATAAGTGATTTAAATACTATAATGTTAAAGCCTAGAATTAGCATGTGATTGTTTTGAAGGGGTAGTAAGGGAAATATCACAAATCATGAATTCTTCTGGGATACATCTTTGTACTCATGCATAATATAACGATGGAAATATCATTTTTTTAAAATTTAATAACTTATGTTGTTAATTGACTTGAATGCCTGGTTAATTTGACTAATGTTTAATTGAATTAGAATCAAGAGCACATGTTAGAAATTGAAAGTTACCTAAGATGTTCTAATGGTTTTAAGGAATTCTGAAAATAATAATTTGTATTCTGAAGATGGCTGGTAGTTAAATTTATGTATAGATATTTCTAGCTATATATGTAAACAGAGACAAAAATGGTTATTTACTTTGAGGGAAAAGTACCTATGTAACAAGGAGATAAAATAATGATGATGATTTGACATTTCTCTGTGACACTCTCTAGCCAGTTGTTATGTGAGAAATATGGCGATGATGGGCAACCTCCTAGCCAGAAGGAGATGTTTAGTTACTTTAAACATTTTATAAAAAAATGTATGAATTAGGATTATCATGTTTTTATATCTCAAAATCTGTTTATTGCATTTCATTTACAGTACTGTCCTTAGTATATGAGCAACAATTGAATTGTGATTTTTTTTTCCCTTTATAAGATATCTCTCATATCAAATTGCAGCCTGGGAACACTCTTGGTTCTCCTTAGTGCTCAAACCACCTGAAACTCTGGTTATAGGTAATTGCTATATTACAATGTATGGATAATTGATCTGCTTTAAAGAGAGATCCATTCTTCAACTGGAATTTTTGTTCATTCTAAACATGACCAAAGCCACAGAAAATTTTGTTGCAAATTACTTTT
Organism: Macrotis lagotis; assembly: GCF_037893015.1. Classification (NCBI taxonomy): domain Eukaryota; kingdom Metazoa; phylum Chordata; class Mammalia; order Peramelemorphia; family Peramelidae; genus Macrotis; species Macrotis lagotis. Next base: position 38,440,693 of record NC_133661.1, on the reverse strand, counting down.
TGGACATGTGTAGTTTTAAAATGCTTTTTCAGTACATTTGTTTATACTGTTTTGAACTTTTGTTTACAACTTATGTGGCCTTCATCAATGAATCTGTTATATTGGAACCCATGTTCTTATAAAAGTTATTTTGATACTGGCTTAAGATTATAAAGTATAATTCTTGTCCCTTATAGACCTTCTAGTTTTTTTCCTAATTATTGGACCTATGCTAAATAGCCTTTTCTATTACAATATCTCTGGTTTTTGCTTGCTCAATTTTTTTTCCTTGAATTTTGTTTCTCTCCAAGACCAGACTCTGAAGGATGCCAACCATCTGTGCCAGCCAATCATTCCCTGGACCTGCCTTAATGAAGCCCTTGCTGTAATGCATTCATCTCCAAATGGATTCTGAAAGGCCCAGAAGAATCTGGTCCTGAATAATTTTGAGGGGGGGAATGATACAGGGGAAAAATCAAGAGAATTGTGAATATAGAAATTGGGTATATATGTAAACTGACCACCACCTACTCTTGAGATGTAAATTGACTAGAAGTAGAGAATTATGATTGTAACAGAAACAATTATAATCTTAAAAGCTTCTTGGGTGGAGACCCCCCTTCCCCATTCTTGATGTACCATTTTAATGTAAATTTTAGCTTCACCCTCTACCTAATTCTTGGTCCAGTAAGAGAAAGGGAGTTCAACTTTTGCCCTCTGGATGAAAGGCAAATCATAAAATCTTGGGTTGGATCAGAGCTCAGGGCCACAGTCTTCCTGTGACACAGTCAATACTACTTGGCTGTTTTTGCATCTCTCTCTCTCTCTCTCTCTCTCTCTCTCTCTCTCTCTCTCTCTCTCTCTTTCTCTCTCTCTCCCTTCCTATGCCTTGTAACCTTTTTAATAAATTTTTATTTTATCTCCACCCTTGCTTTCTTTAGTCTGAATGATGATTCCTCATAAGCAGAACTGAACCCAAGTAGCCAGCGGCTTCAAAGGGACAGATGAAAGTGAATAAATAGATTAGAGCAACATCCAACATCTATTTTTTGTTGTTTTGGTTTTTTAGTCATCATGATATCATTTGAGTTTTACTTTGAAAAGATACTGGAGAAGTTTGCCATTTACTTCAGGTCATGTTACAGGTAAAGAAACTGAGGTAAACAAAGTCACACGGCTAGGGATGATGAATCTTCCTTACTCCAGGCCTGGCACTGTCTTTACTGAACCATCTAGCTGGTCCTGTCATCTAATCAGAGTTGATAGCTTAACCCATGAAAGTTGATAAAATAAATATGGACAGAATTCAGAAGGGAACCCAGTACAAAGGCTTGGGTTTTATTTTTGAATAGGTTATGGCTACCCTAGAAGAAAAATCAGCAAAGTAATCTGAAAAGTGGTGAAATGTATGGGAAGCAATAAAAAAAGAGCAATATCACATGAAACTAGAATGGAGAGAATGTGTTAGAACAGATAGTAAAAAAGAGTGCAAAGCACTACAGGCAGGTGAAAATTATGGGAGTTGAAAAATCCACTAAATTTGGCAGTTAAAAAAAATGGTTACTTTGGATAAGACAATTACAGATGAAAAGACCCAAGCCAGGATGGAAGTGGGGTACAAAATGGGGTATAAACCACATTAGTTCATATTACCTAACTCCAGAAAGCTTGAAGCTTAGAGAGGAATACAATGTACCTGGCCTATTTTCTCAAATTGGAGGGATGTTCTATGTTGAGAAAGTGGAAAGGGGTGATGGATATGCCAGACTGAGGAGTTCTGAGATAAAGATACAGTTTACAAAATTAAAAGCTGAGTCAGGAGTGAAGTGGAGAATAACTAGTCTGAGTTGGAGGTCCTGCAACATACGTATTATATCTTTATTCTAAGGAGTTTAAGAAAATTGAGAGATAAAGGAAGAAACTAATGGAGATAACAAGATAAGTGAATTTGTTTTAAGGATTGTTGAGACATCGGTATGTTTGTAGGCAGAGGAAAAAGAGCTAGTAAGTAATGAGACAATGAGAGAGAGAGAGATTAAAATTGATGCTAAAGGTTATCTTTTGGGTAAGACAGAAGATGCAAACAACAATACATTTAGATTAGTTTTTGTTTTGAAGAAATTCTGTTGATTTCAAACTATAGAAGCCAGAATCAAGCAGAAGGATGAAATGAATGGTTGTGTCTAGCAGGAGTCAACTGAAAATTTCAACTAGAAATATCCTGATAAAACCAAGCCTGGGTCAGAAATTGTAAAACTCAGATTAGAAACCCCTTTGGAACATACCACTTTTGTAGCACTAAAAGCTTCAAGTTCCCAAATGGACCTATGAAAGCAACAGAAGGCTCTAAGAGGATACAAGCCCAGACCAGATACTCCTGCCAGAAGTGTGCCAGAAGAGTTCAATCCTAACATGAAGTCCAAAGTCAAGAAGAAGTGAGATAAAAATAGTAAACAAAAAAGAATTGGACAACAAAATGATATCATGGGGACAAGAAAGATCAAGACACCAATACAGAAGAAAAAAACATCTTGAAAACATCTGCAAACAAAACCTCAAAGAAAAAGTACATTTGGACACAAGTCCAGCAAGAATTTTTATGATACTTAAGCCATGAACTAAGGAAACAGTTAATAAGTGATTTTAAAGCAAAATGAGAATAGAGGAGATAATGGGTAAAGAGGCATAGTTAAGGAAGAAAGATATGAAAAAATAATTAACAATTTGGACAAAATGGCACAAAATGTTATTGAAGAAAATAACTACTTTAAAATTGTAATTGGCCAAAAGGAAGCTTATGGTTCAATGAAGCATTAAGAAATAATGAAACAAAGTTTAAAAATGGAATAAAAATCTCATAGTTTTTTTCCTACTAACCTAGAAAAAGAGATAAAGGCAATATAAATATTTTAAAACAAGTGTAAAGTAAAAATTAAAAAAAAATCCACTGATAGAATTCTAAAAGAAATACCCAAATAAATACTCCAAACAATATCATAGTCAATATCCAGGTCAAAAAAAAATGGGAGAAAGAGAGAGAGACAAAGGGAGGGGAGAAAAAGACAATTTGAATTGATGCTACAGGGAGCCTTCTGATTAAGGAAGGAGTTAGAATCAAGAAGGCATGTAACTATATTAAATTAAAAAGCTTTTGCACTAATAAAATTAAGTCTGCCAAAATTAGGAGAAAAGTTGGAAAACAGTCTTCACAACTAGGCAGTTCTAATAAAGTTCTCATTTCTAACATATATAGAGAATTGCAACACTCTTGTAAGGTTACAAATCATTCCCCAATTGATAAATGGTCAAAGGATATGAATAGATAGTTTTCAAATGAAGAAATTAAAACTATATAGTAATTATATTAAAAATGCTCCAAATCATTATTGATTAGAGAAATGCAAATTAAAACAATGAGGTATCACCTTACACTTATCAGATTGGCCAAGATGAGAAAAAGAAAAGATGTTCAATGTTGGAAAGGTTGTGGGAAGATTAGGACTTTGATGCATTGCTGGTGGAGTAGTGAATGTATCCAACCTTTTTGGAGAGCAATATGGAATTTTGCTCAAAGAGCAATAAAAATGTTCATTCCCCGTGACCCAACAATTCCAATTCTAGGCCTATATCCAGAAGAAATAATAAAAAATGGGGGAAATCCCACATACTCCAAAACATTCATCGCAGCTCTTTTTGTCATGGCAAAGAATTGGGAATTGAGAGGATGATCATCAATTGGGAAAAGGTTAAACAAGCTATGGCACAGGAATACTATGGAATACTATTGTTCTATAAGAAACCATAAAAGGTTGGACTCTAGAGAAGCATGGAATGAATTACAGATCTGATGTTGAGTGAAGGGAGCAGAACCAAGAGAACAATGTACACATCAATAACATTATGAGATGATCAGCCTTGATGGAAGCAACTTCTCTCAGCAGTTCAGTGAGCTAGGATAATGATATTAGTCCAGCAATGGACAATGTCATTGCCATCCAGAGGAAGAAAAAGAAATCAAACAAAGCAAAAGAAAACACTCTTCAGAATCTGATGAATACTTTATAAAAAATGTCTTATGTATCCCTCTCCATTAATCCTAATTCTTTATACCAAAAATGACTAATCAGTAAACATGATTATCAAAAATATGTATGTATATGACTGTTTTCCACTGAGAGTAGGGGCATGGGAAGGGAGAGTGGAAGGAAATTTTGCAACTTGAAAGTATACATGAGCATATGGAAGAAAAAAATATTAAAAAAAAGGAATGCATGCAGTTAAGTTTACATTTTCTCTTTTTTTGTTGTTTACATTTTCATGAAGGGCCATCTCTTATCCAACATTATAACAAAAGAGGGAATAGTGACAGAAAAAGGTAACAGAAAGAAAAAATTCAAGGATCCACAATCAGTAGTAAATAAGTTATGCTAGTCACCCCTAGACATAAGTGGAGAACTTGTATATGATATTTTCAAAGTAAAGAATGTAGACTTCCAGGGTGGCTAGGTGGTGCAGTGGGTAGATCACTGGCCCTGGAGTCAGGAGTACCTGAATTCAAATCTGGCCTCAGACACTTAATAATTACCTATCTGTGTGGCCTTAGGCAAGTCACTTAAACCCATTTTGCCTTTCAAAAAAAAGAAAAGAATGTAGACTTCCAAAGAACCCTAGAGGGCTTGCAAGCATTCCTGAAGAAAACACAAGAGCTGAGTTGAAAAATCTGATATTAGTCACAGGAGTCAAGAGAAGTATAAAAATGAAACATGAATAAGAAATTATAAGGGACTAAATAATGGATCTTACAATTTAATGGGGGAGACAATATACAAATGAAGATATATAGAGGATAAATAGAAAATGTAAGAGGAAAAAACAGAATTAAATGGACTTAGCAAAGACTTCTTGTAAAAGATGAAATTTTAGTTGAGACTTAAAGGAAGTCAGGGTGCTTAGTAGTCACAGCAGATGAGGGAGGGAATTCTAGACAGAGAAAAACCATAGAAAATTCCCAAACCTGAGAGACAGCATCTGTTTTGTTGAATAGTCAGGAGGCCAATATCACTGAAACCACAAAAAATTAATTAGGAGTAAGGTGTAAAAAGATTAGAAAGATAGGAGGGGTCTATATCATATAGGGTTTTGAATGTTAAAAAGAAAGTCCCTAGTTTATAGGGTGGGAGGAAGGGGCTTATATAATAGGACCAACTTTTCCAGAAAGGCATTTTAGAGGATGACTAGAGAATGGTTTGCAAAGAAAAAAGTTTTGAGGTAAGCAGGTTCATGATCAGGTAATTAAAGCAATCAAGTCTTGAAGGAATGAGTGTCTGCACAAGAGTGGTGGCAATGTCAAAGGAGAAAAGGTTACATATTTGAAAGATGTTGCAAAGGTAAAACAATCAGGTCTTGGCAACAGCTGGAAATGGAAATAACAGATTGTAATGAGTCCAAAAGAATTCCTATGCTGTGAGTTTAAGGGTCTGGGAAGATGGTATTGTCTTCTTTACTAATTGGAAAGGTAGGAGAAGGGGGCAGGTATGGATTGTGTTTTGGAAATATTGAGAATAAAACATCTCCTGAACATCAAGTTTATCATGTCTGAAAGGGAGATAGGGATGCAAGACTGAAGGTGAGTAGAGAGTTTGGGTCAGGAAAGTAAGACTGGAGGATTATCAGCAAAAAAAGTAATAATTAAAACGATGAGGGCTGATGTCATCTCCAAATGAAGTAGCACAGAGTAAGAAGAAACGGGAGCTCAGGACATAACCATGAGGGAGATGCACACTTAGATAACGTGTTCTGAAAAAGGATCCAGAAAAGAATCAGAGTGCCAGATGGATAGGAAGAAAACCAGAAGTATCTCAAAAACTAGAGAACAGAGTATCAAGAAAGAAAGTATGATCGATAGTACCAAGGTTGCAGAGAGGCCAAAGACAATGAGAATTGAGAATAGACTATTAGATTTGCAGTTGACATCTGCATCTGGAAATGCAGAATTCCAGAGAATTTAGAAGGGAGTAATGGTGATTTTTTTTTAATGAGCAGTGTGAAGAAACAGAATTTAATAATAGAATGAGAAAGACATATTTCTTAAAGAAAATTAGAGCTATCAAAGTAATAATTCACGCAAAATTGACATATAAAAGAAAATAATATAAGACTCATTGAAATTAAGAAATGACAAAAAATGCACAGAATGATATAAGAACTACCTCTCATTGATAATTACAATGGTGTGATTAAAGATCTACAGCCAGAAATTCTGGAGAATGAAGTCAAGTGGGTCTTACGCTATGGGATTCTAACTGAAATATTTAAAAAACCTAAAAGATGATGTCATTAATATGTTACACTCAATCTGCCAGCAAAATTTGAAAAGACTTCATTTATCTCCTACATCCAAAGAAGAACAAAGCAAAAGAATGTCAAATTACTGGGCAATTGCACATATTCTACTTGCCAACAAAATTATGCTTATAATTCTGCAATCTAGACTTTAGTAATAATTGAATTGAAATTACCAAAAGAAGAGGCAGAGGAACTAAAGACCAAATTGTCAATATTCGTAGGATTATAGAAAAAAATAAGGGAGTTACAAGAAAATATTTTATCTATATATTGTCTTGTGACTCCTTTATTTCTATAACTCATATATATATATATGTAAATATACATATATGTGTATATATATTATATATACATATATATATACATACATATATATATGTATGTATATATATATATACTTCTGTTTCACTGCTTCATTTACTACACTAAGGTCTTTGACTGTGTGGGTCACCACAAAGCATGTCAAGTTCTCAAAGAGATGGGAATACCAGATCATTTTATCTGTCTCCTGAAAACCCTGACTACAGACCTGAACCAAACATGGAACAACTGGTGGTTTTAATATAAGGACAGGAGCAGATCTAGTGGGAAAATCTGTTGGTCTGTAGTGATGCACCATTAGGGGCAAGAAGTAAGTGCAAGGGGTGTATGGTAGAATGGGGCAATTTGGTATAGTGTCTGCAGAGAAAGATATTCAGGAGATATCCATGTAATTGAAGCACTTAATTTCTGCTATTTTGTGCCGTCCTGTCATATTTGTACTCAATGTTTCCTGATATTCATCTCTTTCCTCTTTTTATTTTGTCTAAGGGATATTCCTATACTCTGATGACAATATACTTTTTTCTTTCTCTATGAATTTTCATTAAAATATTCTCAACCAGTATTCCCCTATTTCTTAACTTTACTCATATAAATATATTTTTTAAATAGGAAATGTCTTTTACTTAGTCCATTTTCCCCCATGTTCCCATAACTCAGGCTTCTGACCCCAAACAGTATCTATTTTTGAACAGTATTCATTCTAACCTATCCTTTCTAATGCTCTTACCCAATTGAAAAAAAAATGAACAAAATCCTCATCCTCCATATATATAGTTCATCAAACCAAATCCCCACATTAGCCATTCCTTCCAATCTCTGTCTTTCTGAATTTTGAGTTCATCACCTTTTTGGCAGGAGGAAAGTACCCTGTTTCATTTTCCGCCTTTTAGACATAGTTCTAAGTCATTTAAAAATCACTTTCTGCACAGTGTTGTTGTCAGTGTACAAATTCCTTCTACATGAATTCTTAGAGATCTTCCAAGTGCTCTGAAACTGTGGTTCTGTATGACCCAACAATTCTCTATTGGGGGACATCCTATTAGCTCCTGGTTTTGTTTTTTGGTTACAATGAAAAGAATGGCTATATTGTGCCTATATTGTGCCTATATTGTGCCTATCAATCCTTTCCCTCTTTCTTTGATTTCTTTCGGATATAGGCTTAGTAGTGGTATCATTGAGTAAAAGGTTATGGACATTTTATAAAAATTAGCTCTTATGCATCTCTTTCCCTTAATCCTAATTCTCCATGCCAAAAATTGCTAATTTGTAAACATGTTTAACAAAATATGTATGACTGTTCCCTGCTGAGGGGAGGGGGGTGGGAAGGGAGGGTGGAGAGAAATTTTGTAACTTGGGAATATGCATGTACATATGGATGAAAACAAATAATTAAATTTTTAAAAAGATAGAAAAAAGCATGACATGAATGTATAGTTACTTTATTTATTTTACTTATATGCAGAGATAAAATTAATACCATTGTCAGTTTTGTTTCTAGGCTAGAGAAAATGAAAACTAACATGGAGGCTACCAGGAGAAATGTCAACAAGATGAAAGTGTAAAAGTTGACTTGAAGTCTAACAGCAAATACTTAAATCATAGCAACTGATTTCATCTCTTCTTGGTAAATAGAGGAAGAAAAAATGGAAACAGGATCAGATTTTATATTTTGGGGATCAAAGATCACTACAAATGGCATCTACAGACAAAAATATCAAAAGGCACTTCCTCTTTGGAAGGAAATTTATGGCAAATATGAACAATATACTAAAAAGAGACACATCACCTTACTTACACAAGTAACTCTATGTACCCATATAGTAAAAGCTGTTGTGTACTTTTTTTCCCAACAATATGTAGTTGTGCAGTCGCGCTGTAAGAAAATCTCTAAGTTACAATTTCTAATTATGTTGCTGGAGAACATTTTTGAAAGTCCCTTGAAAAACAAGATGATTAATTTATTCAATGCTTAAAGGAATGAATTTTAACTGCTCATTGGATAGTCAAACACTAAAACTGAAAGGATATAATGAGGAGACAGGACTCATTGGAAAAGACCCTGATGTTGGGAAAGATTGAAAACAAAAAGAAAAAGGGAGAGCAGAGGATGAGATCCAGAGTGTTAATGAAGCAATACATAGGAACTTGGACAGATTTTTACGAAATCGTAGAGCTTAGAAGGAACTGTTGTGCTATGCTCCATGAAATCATGAAGAGCTGGATACAACTGAATGACTCAATAGCATTTATTTAGACTTTTATGTGTTTGTGTTGTCTCCCCCATAAAATGTAAGTTGCTTGAGGTTTCATTTTTTGTTGTTTTCTTAAGAACTCAATCCAGTGACTGCCTCATGGTAGGCAGTTACTAAATACATATTTGTTTCATTCATCAATCACACTTACCACAAAAAGCTCTTTGAAGGATATGTTTGTTTTTAATATACCTTATATTTCTTATGGTAAGACTACAACTTCTTCAAGATTGCATTCACCCTCCTCTATTGTCTTTTGTTTGACATCCATTGTAGTTTTTTAAAGGATGTGGGTGACTTGGGACTGTACAACATTACCAAAAAGGATGGATATACATCAGTTGGATGCACTGTTGGTAGGGATGGTCTATAAGTACATATATTTTAGAAGGACATTGCGTGTATACACTTGATTGAGCCCAAGTTGAACATAAGGTGAACATGAGGATAAATTGTTTTTGTGAAATAGTTCAGGGCAATTAATGACCTAAAGCTTCTTTTTAATTCCTTTATCTGTCTATCTATCCATCTATCTATCTATCTATCTATCTATCTATCTATCTATCTACCTATCTATCGATATATCTATTTTTCTATTTATTTTTCAATTACATGCAAAGAAAGTTTTCAGCATTCATCCTTTTGCAAATTTTTGAGTTCCACTTACCACCCCCACCCCCATGGCAAAAAAATAATCTGATAAAAATTATACATGTTATATCACATTTAACATGTTTCTATAATAGTCAAGTTTCAAATAAGAAATAGAACTAAGGAGTAAATCATGAGAAAGAAAGAAAAGTAGCATATTAATCTTTTATAAACATGATATACTTTGCTCTGTTTTCAGAATATATGGTGACTGAAATCTTTTCTTTGTAACAAAGTCACTTCCGCAAAAAAAGCAACCAAAGGAAAACAGACCTTCTATGAAGACAGTCATAAAATCAAAATCTCTCTTTCTATATGAACCTGCAAAGAAAATAATATATGTCTAAATTTACTTTTTAAGTTCTTCCCCTAGTGAGCTCAAATGTCCTTCTCTCAGTTGACCTGTCTCCTCCAAAACTGTTCACAGGAGATCACAACGAATTCCATAGGCCTGTTTTGGCCAGAAGTTATAGGACAGGCTTCATCCATCTCTCTGGGCTGGAATAGAGAGTAGTATGGGGCTGTTACCCTGGGAGGATGCGTCCAGGAACACATATTCTAAGTTAGATTTGACAGATATTGCTTCCTTCATCCCTTCCTTACTAGTTCTTTGGACAGCTCCACTGAGCAGAAGTAGGATCTAGGAAATGAGTTTTAGAGAGAAATGAGTCCTTTTGCTCCTGGAAACAATTAGAGAACTGTGTGATTGAGTGTCAAGGTCATTCAGTTAGGCATACATGGTATGTTTTGGGACAAGTAAAAAAAAAATTAAGAAAAAAATGGAATGATGCTGCTTGGCCAACCACAGAAAATGTATTCTTTGAGTATTGTTGCCTCAAGCAATACCCAAGCCACATCCCAATTACCTGTGTTCTTAGGATTATTATTATTTCCTTCTGGAAGAGGTGATATATACCTAATTTCATTTTTTTCTATGCAAGACATAGTCTAAATGAGGTGTATCAATTGATTTTTGCCATTGGTCATTTATATTACCACTCAGATTTCTCCAGCACCTTCCCCTGGTTTTCTCATTCCCTTCTGAGTTGCCTCCTCCTGTCCAGGCAGGAGGAAGGCTTTTGTGTGTATCCCTCTTTTTAAATAGGCTCTGAATGTTGTTTTAAAATTTTTTCAATGTTTTTGTCTGAAATATCACATAAGCTCTAGGTTATAGGGAGTTTGAGAAGTGGTCATAAAACACAGCAATATTCCTGGCACCTCTCTGTTGGGTTGGTCTCTTGTTGATATGGTGGATGTGGAAGAGCTGATTCATAAATGCTGTTTGCTTGTTTTGAGTTTGGGGGGGTGTGGGTGGGGTTGTAGGACATTGAGACAAATATTCAAAATTGTATATTTGTACAATGGCTCAGATGTACTTGGTGAATACCCTTCTTCATTAATGTACCAACCTGCTGGGAATGCAGTTGAGCATGGCTTATGCCACTAGGCATAGAGTGAACTCCATCTGAGTTTAATTTTCAGATTGGTCATTAATGATTCATTTTCAGACAATGCCCAGCATCATTGGCAGGCTCCAATCCATAGATCAAGCTAGCATAAAGACTGAGTTATCTCCCTTGTCCCAAATTAAATTGGAAATGAAATCCTGTCTATATAATAATTAAATTGTAGCACTAAAGTAAAGTTCAGACCTTTTCAGAGCTATATTCATTCATTTTGGAAATCATCCAATGACCTTGAGTAATGAACATCTTCCAAGGAGTTTATTTGTTTTGTATTTTGGGGTTTCATTTTCCTCGAATCTGAAAAGTACCATTCAATATGCCAGTTAACAATTATTTATTAAAGGATTACTATGTGATAAAAAACAATATGCAAAGCAATTGATATAAAAATATTGGTAAAAAATTCTTTGTTCTTTTCCTCAAGGAGTTCATGTTTCCAGTTGGGAGAAAGCATGAAGATATGTATATACAAGATACAACATGAATAAATGAAATTTCTAAAAAGAATCTACCAGCTAAAGGAACAAGAAAACATCTCCGTAGAAGGTGGAATTTAAGATGAGTCTTGAAAAAATAAGAGAAACGAAGAGGATGAGGTGAGGAGGGCAAAATTCCAAGTCCAGTGAGGCCACCAGTTCAAACAGTGATGTGAAAATATCAAGGAGGTCATTGTCCCGAATTGGAAGATGTTGTTGGATCTGAGAGACAGCAAAGAGATCAGTGTGGTGACAGGAATGTAAATTGTAAAAATATTGAAAAGGTAGAAAGATATTAGATTATAAAGGATTTTTAATGCCAAACTGATAAGAAATAAAAAAAGACCAAGTCTTTGCTTTTAAGGAGTTCACAGTCTAATGGGGGGGTCACATTATGCAAATAATTGGGGGTTAATTAGATATAAGATAGATAATAAGGTTAAGGATGAAGAAAAGGGCATGCAATGAGTCAACTAAAATCATTAGTGCTAATTGTCTATGTTCTTTTGGAAACTTAATTTCCATGTCAATCAATCAGTAACTTTATTGATTACAATGATAGGGCCCTACTCTCAAGGAGCTCACAGTATAATAGAGGAAGAAAACAGAATAGCACAGACCAAGGAGAGAAATTAGGTAGGAAGAGAATGAGGGTATCAGGCTCTATGGCATGACACATTCCTTCAGGCAAGTGGGAAATAATGAAGTAGTTACCCTGGGTCCCCTCCTTAAATGATGGCTCTGGGAAGAATTCTCCTATCTTTATGATTCTTCTTCACCAAACAGGGAAAGAGAATTAGGGGGTACAAAGGAGGTAAGTTTCTGATATGTGACCTTACAGGTAGATGAGTTTTTTGAGATAATAATGAAGTCCAGGAGAGCATAGGGACATGATGAGATATTTACTCTGGGCTTTTGCCTTAAGTAAGGTATTGGGGAAGACTTTACCTATGTTCACTGTTTCCATGATGAAATATGCAATCTACCTCTTTATAGTGAGATGATGAATACAAGGGGGAAAAAGTAACATGCATTTTGGAACATGGCTATTGAATAAATTCATTTTCTTTGATTATGCTTATTGTTATAAGTGGTTTTTCCTAGGTTTTTTTTCTTTTACTCTCTCCCAGTTAATCAGTGGATTTGAAGGAGTTAGAAATACTGATGCCAAAAGAAGGAACACTGAACCTCTTTTTTTTTACTTTTTTGTAGATTCCAGAAATATGTCACAAATATCATATAGTATGACTAGACTAGGTAGGATTGGTTCAATATTAGCAAAACTACAAATATAATTGACCACATCAATAACAAAAACAATTCATATTATTATCTCATTATATGCTGAAAAATGTTTTGGTAAAATATAACAAAAGCAAAGGAATCAATGAAGCTTCTCTTAAAATAATAAGTAATATCTATTAAATGCTCAGAACAATGCAGAGAAGAGGAGGGAGGAAAGGAAAGGAACTAAAAAATGTGGAACTCAAAGCCTTCTAACAAAAATGAATGTTGAAAACTATCTTTGCATGTAATTGGAAAAAATAAAATAAGTTTTAAAAATACAAAAATCAAAAATACCAAGAAAAATCAAATGAACCTCAGAGGAAGCATTATAAATATTAGGGATAAACCAGCAGCACCTCAAGTAAGCACCTCAAGGAAGAAGCAAGGGTGAGTCCATTATCACCACAATCATTCAATAGAAATATTAGTTAAAGCAATATGAATTAGAAAAAGAAGTTGAATGACTAAAACAGTCAGTGAAGAAATGAAACTATCACTCTTTGAAGATGATAGATGTGTTATTGTGAGAGAATCCTAGAGAATCAACAGCAATAAAAGGACTAGTTGGAACAATCAGCAATTTTAGCAAAGCTGTAGTATATAAAATAACCCCACATAAATCTTCAGATTTTTCTTATATTATCATCAAAACACAGAAAATAAATTGAAAGAGAAATTCCATTTAAAATAACTGCAGACAGCAACTAGTATTTCTGACAAAGGACTCATTTCTAAAATATACAGAGAACGGAGGCAAATTCTCAAAAAAACAAGCCATTCCCCAATTGACAAATGGTCAAAGGATATGCAAAGGCAATTTTCAGCTGAGAAAATCAAAGCAATCCATAGTCATATGAAACATTGCTCCAAATCATTACTATTAGAAAAATGCAAATTAAAGCAGCTCTGAGATACCACCTCATACCTATCAGACCGGCCAATATGACCAGACAGGACAATGATCAATGCTGGAAGGGATATGGGAAATCTGGGGCACTAATACATTGTTGGTGGAGCTGTGAACTCACCCAGCCTTTCTGGAGAGCAATTTGGAATTATGCCCAAAGGGCAAAAGAAAAGTGCATACCCTTTGACCCAGCAATACCACTACTGGGTCTATACCCTGAAGAGATGATGAAAAAGGGTAAAAATATCACTTGTACAAAAATATTTATAGCAGCCCTGTTTGTGGTGGCAAAGAAATGGAAATTAAGTGAATGTCCTTCAATCGGGGAATGGCTTAGCAAACTGTGGTATATGTATATCAAGGAACACTATTGTTCTATTAGAAACCAGGAGGGATGGGAATTCAGGGAAGCCTGGAAGGATTTGCATGAACTGATGCTGAGTGAGATGAGCAGAGCCAGAAAAACATTGTACATCCTAACAGCAACATAGGGGTTATGATCAACCTTGATGGACTTGCTCATTCCACCAGTGCAGCAATCAGAGACAATATTGGGCTGTCTGCAATGGAGAATACCATCTGTATCCAGAGAAAGAATTATGGACATTTAACAAAGACCAAAGACTATTACCTTTAAATCAGAAAAAGAAAAAAACTGTTATCTTATTAATATAATTTTGCTATCTCGTATTTTATTTTTCTTCCTTAAGGATATGATTTCTCTGATCACATTTAACCGAGATCAATGTATTATATGAAAACAATGTAAAGACTAACAGAATGCCTTCTGTGGGGGTGGGTGGAGGGAAGCAAAAATGGGAGAAAACCTGTAAAACCCAAAATAAATAAAACCTTTCTAAATAAAATAAAATAACATAACTGTAGATGGTACAAAATATTCATGAGTCTATTCCCCAATGACAAAACAGGGACTTTATGACCATAATTACAAAACATCTTACACACAAATGATGACAGATTTAAACAACTGGAAAAGTATTAATTGCTCATGGGTAGACAAAGTCAGAGAAATAAAAGGACCATTTTACCTAATTATTTTACATATTCAGTGCTATACTAATTTAACTACCAAAGAATTATTTATAGAGCTAAAAATTACAAAATTTATCTAGAAAAATAAAAGGCCAAGAATATCAAAAGGATCAATGAAAAAATGTAAAGAAAGACAGATTAGCAGTACTAGATTTCAAACAATATTACAAAATGGTAATCATGAAAATAGCCTGGAATACACTAAAAAATAGAATGGTAGATCATTGTCATAGAGTAGATGTAAATACAACAGGACTGGAAACTTATTTTCACTTGAATTGAGAGTCTGCTCTTTTCTCTGCTACCAAAGGTTATCCTCCTCA